>NC_056736.1:571493355-571591565 GCF_019279795.1 Protopterus annectens
CAATTCCTAATCACTGAAAGAGAGTTCACAAAAGCCTATCTTCCTAAATTTGCAAGCAAATAAAGAGGAATAAATTTGTTCTAGTAGGAAAATGTTATTTGTACTGCGGTGGTGGTGCTGTGGTAGCGTTGTCGCCTCACAGTTAGACGTTGTCCATTCGATCCTCAGTTAGAGCGTCTTCTGTGTGGCGACATCCGTGAATGGGCGTCCCTTCGTGGAAGGTTGTGCGTTAGGCCCAGCAAGCCAGCACGTAAAACTCTACTGCCAATCATTAGCGGACTGGAGTTCCACTGTGGCGACCCCTAACCGGGAAAAGCTGAAAGACAAGAAGAAGAAGGAAAATGTTATTTGTTATAGGGGGAAGCCAGGCTGCCACCCTTATAGTCTTCTGTTGATATTGCACAAACTCAAGAAAGAACAACTTAGTTTTGCTTGAAACCCAAATTCTTCCTTACCCCTGAGTTTGTGTGACTTCAGCGTTTTATAGGTTTATAGATTAGTACTAGGCTAACTGACCTTGCGAGCCATTTTAAGCCTAGCCAATTATCCCTTGTAAAACTCAAACCCTACACCTTGTGTTTATAAGGCCAACACCTTAACCATTAGGCCATTTTAAATATTTAAATAATGTGAGTAGGGAGTACCCCAGGGGCTTGTCTCCACACATCTCAGCTGTCCCTGATTTTCAAGGGCATCCCTGATTTTGACTCAAAATTTTAGCTCTGTCCCTCCTAATCTCTACTAAAACTGGTGACTTTTAGAGAAAATGTTGGAAATTAAACTTAATAAACAAGGACAATAATTAGATTTATATATTTCTTTTATTTCAGAAATTGTATATTAATTCACATTCTGTTATTCTGTCAATGTCTCAAGTTAAGGGTACTAATATTTTAAGTGTCCCTGATTGCCCTTGATTATTTCTGGATTTGTCCCTGCTTCTGTTGAGATTTGTCTCCGATTCATTGAGAGTTATGCTTGTCTCTGCCCCTGCAGAAGCAGATACATTAGATTACATTAGATTTTCACTGAAAAATGTGTAGTATAAAGTAACAATTGCAGCTTGTTGTGGCAGTTTTGTTTGATTTCTGATTTTGACTATATGGACTGGCTGTAGATGAATTGACCAAAACTTTAAAGGATATGTTTAGTGGTTGCCTCAGGTTAAGTGTCTTTGGGGGGAGTATGATTCGATATGTATCACCAAGGCAGCCAGTGTTACACAGTGATGCTTTCGGAGCACCTATGTTGCATTGCATCGCACAGACTGCACTGAGTAATGCATCATTCCCGAATCCTAACCATGGACTGCAGAGTTAATTAACATGTTAAGCAATGAAACAGCAGAGCAGAGCATCCTTACAAATTTCTCCAAGCTATCAAGGAAGTAGCACTTCAACCATTGTTTTCTAGCATGTGTGAAACATTCATCTCTCTCTACATAAATGTGTTAATCAGACCACTAAAAGAGAACACACTAAAATGTGGTTAAACATCATCAGAAGTAAATGGGAACAGTCAAAGGCTTTGTAGATAAAATGGAAATTGGATTGTGTTGGTAGTGATGACTCAGTGTTTGTGTCATTCTGTGCTTGCAGTATCCCAGCAAAGCATGAGTTACATGACTGCTGAAGACACAGAGCTGGGCGGTGCCGTGTTTTGAAATGTGCAAGTAATAATGAATTGTTAACAGGAAATGAGTAAGGTCGTTATGAAACAAAAAGTAACCCCCCCCCCCCCATTTGTACTATGCAGTAAAACCAAGGTGCTAAAAAGTGCTTCTTGAAGAGAAGATAAAGTTGCACAATGTATGAAAAGTTTTAGAACACTAGTTGTGGTGTATCGATTTTCCAGAAATGCACTAAAATCTTTTAATAATGAAGTACACATATGCCTTCTGCCTGGGTTCATGTGGTAAAAGTTTTATATAGTACCCTTGATAAGAAGCACTTAAAATGCAATTTGAATTTAGGAACCCTATTAGTAAACTTACTATTTGAAGGCATGAGGATTCATTTTACAGAATAAAGTAGAAGTAGTGTATAAAGTACTGCTGTTGTGTTCAACAAAGAAGACAAAAACTTGATATGCATTTTCGTGGAACATAAACGTGGTATTACATACTTGTCCACAAAGCACATAAATCCATTGATGTGGTGATACAGACAATTAGGAGTGAAAATCTTTGCTGTAAAATGTCGAGGCTGTTGCCAGAAATGTTGGATTTGTGCACCAGTCTGATGTGCTGCCCCCCCCCCCCAAGAATAATTAATGCTTATGGTATGACGTATGCCATAAGCAGATAATTAAAGATGCAGAGCATAAACTCTCATCCTTTAACCATTTCATTGGGCTGATAGTAATATAACATGGATGCAAGTACTTTGGATGCATTTACCATTTGTACAAGTTAAATTTCCTCCATTTTTATTTAATTTGACTTGGCCTTTTGTGCCTTTAAGGTGTCCAAAATACTGTCAGCTTTAACATAATTTGTACATGTTGGCTCACAAATTTTGGTTTATTTCTTACTCCACCTTTGGGCATCATTTACAGCAAATGAAACGTGAACTATGAAAAGTGTTAGGCCTGGATACATTATATCACACCACTGAGATTGCCTAATTTCAAAAGCAGGTTTTTGCCATGAAGAACTGAGGTGAATAGGATGATTTTAGCTGGTTCTGCCTCTGCTGACCAAGAATCTCTTGACTCAAGTCACAGGTAAGAATATGTGTCATAAGCAGTGTCCTTCTGAAAGATTTTCATCAGCAGTGGCTGCCTGAGGTAAAACTTGTTCTGTCCTTTATTTAGAGAAATTTGTAGTCCCAGGCACTGTGTGTTGTTCTGTCTCCATGAATTGCATGCTATACATCTTTGATAGGATCACTGGTTGATTTTTGCTAGGGATAAAAACTTAATTAATGTTCCCAGTTTACTTTTCCTGTCTCCCTCATGTTTTTTCCCCCTGAAACTTCTTATAAATATGTTTGTGAAAAGGAGATAAGTGCTAAATGCTCTATGTGATACTCATACCAGCAGTTTGGGCATTACCCATGCTGCACGGGAGTATGCTTTTACAACTGATTCATTAGGGTTACCTTACACAAATTCAGATGAAACAGAAATAATGTGGAATATTGCAAAAAAAAAAAAATCTTAGACTCAGTTTTTCATTTTCCCATTTTTTTGGTAATGCAAGTTATTAAAGAAGGAAGTATCACATCTCACAAGAGATGTATTTTAGCACAAGAAGACCCTCTTCACTAGCTTCCACTTTGCTTAGCTTGTATTACTACAGTGGCAAAAAACATTTTTAAGATCAGAAAGAATGTGCAGATCAGCAGACTGTTGCCTGTTTTCCATATCTGTCTTGAAAGACGACCCTCTGTAGACCCCTGGTAGTGAGCTTCATGTGCACAATCTGAAAGAGCACCTCCCTGGAGATGTCCGGGAATGAGCTTCATGTGCAAGAGGGATGCCTAAGCACAGTAGCCAAAGATCACTTGCTCTGTAGCTGATCAGCATGTGGAGATGTGAACCAGCTTGGGCTTGATGTAATAGACATTGCGCTGTAACTGATGCTTAACATACAAAGAGTTATAGACCTAGTGCCTAAGAAAAAAATCTCAGTGGTAACCAAGGATACACAGCATCAAGTCTACCTCGATTTAACCACCTAATCCATAGAAAGTGAGGACTCTGCTTCCAGGTCCTCCCCTCCACGGTGCAAACCATATTAGTGGGCCAAAGGAAGAGTGGGTCATGGGACATAACTAATGGTTTGAATGCTTCTTGCACCTGCTACAGAAAGGTGGGCGAAATGGGGAAGAAAATCCCAGTGCTCTGAAAAAGTAATTTTGGATGTTTGCTGTGTAGAAAAAAATGTCCTCATATAAGGACATCTTTCTGTAGGACAAGTGGAATAATGTTTGTGGAAGAAGACAGAATTCTGGTATGAATGCTGGTAAAGAAGAGAAGAACTAGACAAACAAAAAGAAATAATGTGTAAAAACAGCAGCAATTTATAGATGGATTGTTTGTAGAACTGAGGTGTTAGGTATAAGTGTGATTGTACATAGCTTCTTCTGAATTGGAAATAACATATTTGAGAAAGTGTCTTAACATATGTTCATACTAACCTACCTCTTTCTGTTCTGTAGCAGTCAAACTTGATTTCTACTTTTAAAATATAATGAAATGTATCATTTATCTATTGTATTTGTGTATGCCTTTGTTGACCAAGATAGTCCCACCAGGTCTATGACTTCTTTTCAGAGGAGACCCGAGTATGTATTCCTACTTAGTAGTGGAAATTTGGCCAGACATCAGGGAAACTCCCCTGCCTTTTTTAGTAAGTTCCATGGGATCTTTTTAAATTACCCAGAGCTACCACCAACTCAAGCAGACGAGTCCTCAGTTTAATGTCTCCTTTGAAGGTGGTACACTCAGGAATGCTTCAAACATTTTTAAGATGAAAAGACACTTTCAGTTGTCAAGCAAAGTGCCTACTGATTATCATTGGTTAACATTTCAGTTTAGCAGCAGTTGTTTGCACAAACGTAGGAATCAGGCATACCTAGTTTTTGCATTTCTGAAAACAACTAAGAAAGCAATAAGGTTCATAGGTACTTACTAGGGTATTGATCTGTGAGGATCTTAAGATGCCTAGCCTTCCATTTCCAAAGTGATGATTAGTCTTCATATTTTGCAGTATGAATCTCCAAAGGTAGGCCACACAAGTATGTTTTGGTTACATGTTTTCCCGTCCATGATAATCATCCTCCCAGGTTTGTATATCACAAAGTGTTAAATAGCGTTTAGTCATAATACCAGCCCACTGCACACCAATACTCCTCCTACAAGTGGAAAAAGAAACACTTTTGCCAAAAATGCCTATTAATGTAATCCACAGGAGATGAAACATTTACCATCAAAAATGTAATTCTCTGCTTTGCAGTACACTTTTTGCTTCATCTTCTATAGTTACTATCAAGCTGTGTCCATTATCATTTTGGAGTATGAAAATTTAAGGCACAGCACACATGCAGCGGCAGGTTTTTCAGGTATGATGTCTACCCACTCATCTTTCCCATAAGTGTGCCATCCAAGTCTCATTCATCATGCTAATGGTCTGTCAGTGAAGACTCTCCAAGAGCCTCTGTATAGTACATAAACATACCCAGAGGTAAGCCCACCTGTGTTCACTCACAGCTATGGGCTATTTACAACACGGATTAAAAAAAATGTTTTATATATATATATATATATATATATATATATATATATGTTTCTTTGTATAGAGTGTAAAAGGACTAAAACTGTGAAATGCACATTTATTGTTTTAGCTGTTCTAGGAATATGGCATTGCACTCTGAAAACATAAGACTACTTAGTTATCCAAGATGCATTTTCTCCAACTAATGACACATATAACTAAATATTTTAACTATATTCAAACTTATTAAAATATTTATCTGTGTGCACTATCCAATGACTGCAGTCTAGCTTTTTAAAGACTGCATCTATCTCCAAAAAAAAAAAATCTTAAGTTTTTTTTTTCAGTAATGGTGTAATGTGAAAATGACAGATAATATCTTAAAATATCCATAACATTTTCCAAACAAGAGGTACTTATCAGACTCTGTTTCTAATTGCTACTGCCATAATTTAATGGAAATAAAGTACCATATTTTACATTGTCTGATACATATGAAGGGATGGAGTATTACTGAAACTGAAACAACCTCATAACTTCTAGTCTTAATGTCACAGTTACTCAGTTTACATAAGATAAGAGTGGACTTGAACTGCTGATGCCTTTTTAAGTAAATATAATTAATTTTTATTCTGTAAGACTCATTTTATAATATGCACTCATTCCTCCTCTTTAGTTAACTTTAAATAATATATATTTTCAGAAAAAGAGCCGATAATTAAAGCATTTAAACTTTCTTAACTGATCAGAGGGCCTTAAAATTGGAGCCACTCTAAATATTACTCTTAATTTCAAGTAAGTGTCCCTGTTTAGCTAACTCTGAATAGCATAATTTTCAGGTATTAAATACTTCAAACAAGTCATGCTAAGCATCTTATAGTCACTAAACAAATTTAACACTAATCTAGGTGTCTAGACCTAAAGAAAGGAATGACCGTGCTAATACAAAACATTGTGTGTCCTGCAAAACATTGTATAGCCGTATAGGCGAAGTTAGCACTAAGGGAGGAAGGTGAACATGAAATGACACAACAGCAGTTATGCAGAGCACTTTAACAGCTTTCTAGGCAAACCTAACAGAGCTTTTAATTTCATCACTATTTTGTGGCATAGTCCTGTGCCAAGAATTCTTAATTGTTGTATTTCAAGGAACTAATAACAATGTCTAGCCCAAACTCCAATGTGCATCACACTGTAAATATACAGTCACTTCATTAATGCTTTTCACTGGTAAAAAAAGTAGCTAAACCCCACCTAACATATCTGTTACAAACACTTTTGGTGGTCTACAGGCCTAACCTGGTAATTATGATAATTACAATATTACTTATTCCCATGTTTAATTTACCTTGAATTCTAATTTATAATTGTTTGATACTCACATAAGAAGGTCTGTCTTTTAAGCATGCGTAAGATAGCTTGATTTTGGACTGCATGAAATAAACAGAAGGCTGAAATACTCTCCATATACAATATCGCCTTCTATATGTAGTTTTTATGGACCACTGCTTGTGATTTATCAGTAAGAATAGTCATAACATGGTCTTATTTAAGAACCCTTGCACGCTTATCTTAATAAGTATGGTTAAAATAATTAACCATTAACAACATTTGCATACAGACCCCTGCTGTGGGATTTAAAGTCATGTAAAAGAGAATTAAGGCCCCGCTTCTATTTATATATACTTTACTTTCAGTGTATACTCACCTATAGCCAAACATCTAAGTCTTTACATTCAAGAAGACAAATACATCCTCAGAGGTCATTGTCCACCAGCCAAAGAACATGTGAGCATCCTTTTCATCCCATTCAGTTTAATCTGCTCCTTCATTTTCAACTACTACTGAGTTTGAAGAATTCACGTTAAACAGGAGTGATATAAATTCTTGATAGAGAGGCAGTTTTTTAAACTGTTCTGTTTTACCTGTGCCTGATGCCTTTCTTCCATCTTCTGCCTCAACAAACAGACCATCCAAGAGTGTGTGCGCCCCTTTAGCCTTCTAACTCCCAAAAAAACAAAGTATCTTGAGTTGATGAAAGAATTCCAAGAAGAAGCTTCAATGTTTTTTTTTTTTTCTCTTAGGACTAGATCCCAGCCAACAGACTCAGATTTAAATAGGATTTTTTTTGCATTCCTTCTAGGTGTGGCCACTCACTCATATCGGTGGGGACCTTCTTCTGAGTTTGAAAGACCAGTGATGATAGTTTCTTAAAAAGCCAGCCATTCTTTCCACTTTCAGTTGTGAGGATAACATCCAGTAGGGACCTTTCACCTGTCTCTGTTCATCCAGTCTAGCGGTGATCAACAGATGTTAGGCCCATTTTTTTTTTATACTGTTGCTGTTTGTCTCTCCAGTTCAAGTTCACCTCCCTAACAGAATGACGTTATTTACTGGGAAGTCCAATGCAGTCAGCCAGTAATTGACTGAAGAATTGCCACATTAATAATATACCCCAGAGAGCTGACCCAGCTGTTTGGGATTTGGAAACTTATGTTCCAAATGTGTCCACTGTTGTAAGACAGCCCTTCTATATTCTGCAGCTTATAAACAAAGGGATTGCAAGTAAATCTAAAGATGTCATTGTCTGCCTTTACTCAGCTCTCACTAGACCAATAATTGAATGTAATGCCCTCTTTGACATGCATCTGTTTAGACACATGCAACAAGTGGAGTGCCCATAGAGATACCGTAATAACGGAATACAAGGCCTAAACAATATATCCTAGATGGATTGCCTGAAAGCCTTCTCACTATTCTTAGTATCCTACAGACCGCTAAGAGCTGACCTGTGTCTGGCATACAAGACATCCTCTGACCCAATGTTGATGGACCTTCTGCAACTCAAGTCAGATAGCATCATAAGTACTCAATCATGTGATCTAAACCTCTTCTGCAATATCAACAGAATGGTTTGGAGGGACATGTATATCTCAAAGACTCCCCATCCACATAAAACAAAGCTCATTCCTGTCAATATTCAAGTACACCTTGGATGTGTGGATGGGTATTAGAGCATTTACCCCAGAACTGAGCCTGTACTGTTTGGGCATAGAAGCAGCTTCTAAATGCTTTTTCTCATGCTTGTGTCCATTCAAATGATTTATGATGTGGTCCCAGTTATTCTCATTAGGGGTAATATATAATTATCAGCCATGGGATGGGTAAGGCCAATCTAACAGCACACTGGAGAGGTTAATTCAAGCACCAAAAGGGAAAATGCCTAAGCTTAAATGGCCTACAAAGGCAGCTATTCTAGTACTTACCAGTAAACCTAAGATGATGTGTGTGCAGAAAGGGTTGTATGCCACACCTACATGTATATACTCAATGTTGGTTTTCATGTAATATTGCATTTATTGTATTTCTATTATATGTGGAGCTTTTTTCCATGGGCCTCCGCTGAAAAGGGGTTACTAAGCCCAGTTGGACCACCACAGTAAAAAATGTCAAATAAATAAATATTTAAATCTGTCCCTATATGAGGACCTGGAATACTTACCTGCTGGAGTCATCATCATCATCATCATCATCCTTAAAGCTATTGTTATTCACTAAACACACTTACAAAAGATGGCATCACAAATGCTATGTATCATTTGTTCTGGATGGACACCATACCTCTCAACCTCTTAGAGCAAGAAATCCGGACAAAACCACAAGTAAAAGTGGGACAAAGGCCCAAAAATAGGGGCAGTTTTTAAATATTGCTCTTACAGACTTAGAAAGTTGATAGAATAACAGGTTTTACCGAAGTCTGAAACTTAAATGTCTGTCATTATTTTCTAACTTCAGTCTTTAATGATTTGCCACTAATTTGCCAGAAAAAACACAATTCTTTGAAAAATGGACCAAAAATATGAGGCAAAAATCTTGACATTCTGCAAAAATATGTACAGTTGAGAGTTGTGATAGACACCATTTTAGTGTTTAGCTTATCCCTTGTAATTAGAGTGATGACCAAAGTGCTAGTAATGACAATGGAGGCCTTGCAGGAGAAGGATCTCTCTGTTCCTTTATCTAGGTGAGAGGCTATTGGCATCCCTGTTGAGAAACTCCCTCATACTATCCTTGGCTTGGGTGCTCCAGTGGTTGCAGAAAGTGGGAGATGGCCTTTCTGATCCCCTCTCTAAGGATTGCCTTTATTAAGACAGATCTGGGTAATCTTCAGTATCAACCATTCCTGCTGCAGAGTGCCCATCAAGTAATGTCTGCAGCATCCTAAGTGAGGGTGTAATGAAGAGGTTAGGCTTGGACCCCCACTATCTCCTGTATTTGTCAGGAGCCAAAGCATTTCCAGCATCATTCACACACCTGAGAATGTTTGTGTTGCTATAGAAAGTACAGTATCAGTAGTTACTGAGTCATCATTCACTCACTCGCTCACATATCGCCTGTGGTGTCTTATCCTTATTGTTGGGCTCTATCCTTATTGATCTCTTTATAGATCATCACTCCCTGCAGCAGACCCTGCTGCAAGTCCTGACAAGTGATGCTTTGCTAGCAAGTTGGGGAGATCAAATCAGCTTCTTAGTTGCTTTGGAGAAGTGGAGCAGAACTGGTTTTCTTATATCAGACTGAGCTTCACACAGAGTTTCTTTCTTTGTTTATAATTTTACTTTTTGATTGAGTAGATGAGATGGTTCTAGGACCCTTTTCAGCCACAACTCATGTGCAGAAGCAAAACAAATTATGAAGTTAATATGATATGCAAAACAAAGTATAATATTTATATATGCAGTTACAGTTTTCAACATTACAGATGATAACATTCAGCATCACACTACTACAGGTTACTTAATGTCAGGTTATTTATGTTGATAAAGAATGCTTGGCTTGCAGAGGTAGTGCTTTGGGTTACATGGCAGAATAACACTGTTTTAGATAAAGAAAACATAACAGGGAAAAGGACGTAGGTTGGGTGTCATTTGTATCGAGTAAGTAGGAAGAGAAGGAGAAGAAGTGAGTGGAGGAATAGAAAAGAAGGAACAGAAAAACTTAGTGCAGGGGTTTTATATGTAGAAATTGAAGTACTTTGATTCCTGTGTTAGGCTTCATGCCTATTAGACAAGTTGCTTGTTGGAGTTTTGTGGTAGAGGGAAGATGTACAACTGGGCTGATTGTAATCACCTTCTAATTAACCACATAAAGCTAACCTTATGCTACTTGAACATCTCAAAAATGCTGTCATCTACCTCTTATTAACAGGGGTTTTATATGTAGAAATTGAAGTAGTTTAATTCCTGTGTTAGGCTTCATGCCTATTAGACAAGTTGCTTGTTGGAGTTTTGTGGTAGAGGGAAGATGTACAACTGGGCTGATTGTAATCACCTTCTAATTAACCACATAAAGCTAACCTTATGCTACTTGAACATCTCAAAAATGCTGTCATCTACCTCTTATTAACATTGCTGATAAGCACAACATAATTCCTCTTGTTTCTGAATACAAATATCTTGGACTTAACTTCAATCCTTCTTTAAATTATTCACACCATTCAGACAAAATAACTAACACAGTTCTATCTCAGCTTAAAGTTTGCTAAAGCATCTCTCACTTAATCTGTCATTCAGCTTGCTTTCCCCTAACCAAAAATGTTCTTCTCCCTAAATCGGAATACAGCATTCCTCTGATTACCTTTTACTCTGCATAAAATTCTCAAAAGACTTCAGATCACACAAAATAAAATTATCAGATTTGCCCTCTTTTGCCGACAACAGATCTCACCAATGTAACATCCTACAACGTCTAAAAATGGATTCCAGTCATTAAGAGGTCAACTTATTTCCTATGTAGTCTTATTTACAGAATAGTCAACAGTGGCTAACTCTTAACTTTCATATGGATACTATCCATCCAAGACCAGGTTTCCTCCGTAAGAAGTACCCAGGATAAAGCTGTCACATGAAGCAGACCACCATATAAATCAGCTACTGGAGAATGTGCATTTTCCTAACTAGGCCTGGCATTATGGAACAGGCTCCTACCTGAGTTAGAAGGCCTGGAATGTCTCACTGAGTTTCAAAAGGCCTTCTCTAAACACTTGCACAAGGAAACTGGGTATAGATACTTTAGGGACAGCTGTTAACCTCAGCATTTGCTGTCAAACTGCATACTACCTCCAACAAGACAGCCACTGTGAAATGTTCAGTTGTAACAGAATGCTAGAGATGGATGGCTCAGGAGTTTACATAAAATCAAGGCACACACCGTAAATACCTTGTGGAGTTTTAAAATTAAACTAAAACTGAAAAACTTTTTTATTTGTGCAAGTCCATTGGAATTTTGCTTACTCAAATCTTAGTCTTGTATATTCATAGTACATATTTAGAAAGGGAGAAGTATTTTTAAGCTCTGCAATGTGTTAAGCATTGTTGAAAATGTTGAACGTTATATCTGCTTATAGACCTCTGTACTTCCATCACAGGAACTCTCTATGGTAATACATGCTTTAGTCTTCTCTTGGATTGATTAGTTGTAATTACTGCCCTCTAACTCTGAAGCAGACGGTCCATCTGCAGCTCATGCAGAATTCTGTGGCCCAGCTACTAGCTGTACTTCTTATTAATAACATACTGCACTATTCTGTGAAGTCTGCAGTAGCTTCAAGTTCAGTCATGGATGATCTGTAAAGTTCTAGTGTTCGTGTACTTAACTCTGCACAGTCTGGGTCCCTCTTAACTTTAAGAACTTCTGGTTCCATACAGAGCAATTAATACATTGACATCTGCTGCTCTAAGGCTACTTGGGATTTATAGGATGCACCTAGGTTCTTATAGGACCATCATGCTTTCTGTTTCCAGGTGTCACACCTGCCCTCATTCAGTGATTATGGGAGGCTTTTACACTGGTTGTGTTTAAGAGACCTTTTAAAATCCATCCTTTTATCTTACTTATAATTTGTTGTTCTCTGCTTTGTATGCTTGTTTTGCTAATGCAGAGTTTTCTTTGTATATTTGCATGCATTATTAATGTGTTCTTTAAATCATTTTAAGGAATAGTAATAATTACAAATTTGAACAACTGAATTTAAATGACAGCCTGCACTGAGTAATGACTGGTGCATTAAGGATAACTCTACAACTTTAATCTTCGTGTTTTCCATTTAATTTAAATGACTTTATTAGCTTATTATAATTGAAATAGTTTGATAATATTTTCCTCAACTTTTTTAGTTTGTGGAATAAATATTACGTGTTTTGTAAAAAAAATTTAATTTGGATAAATAATTTGACAATTTAGACAATTAGACCATTTAGTTTCTCTTTTGAAACAAACATTATAAATACCCGTTTGTCTGTTTTCACAGGTAAATCCACCTTATTTTGTGCCACTGGTTGAACTGGTTCCTCATGAAGAAACTGACCCTTCCACTGTGGACATAACATATACGTTAATGAAGGAGATTGGACAGACTCCAGTCAAACTGAACAAAGAAATTGATGGCTTTGTTTTAAATCGGATCCAGTATGCAATCATTTGTGAGGCCTGGAGACTTGTTGCTGTAAGTAATGAATATTAATTAGTAAATTATGATTCAGCAGCAGCAGCATTAAAATAACCGGTTCCCTGGTGTCAATCAGCAATGAGTTTTATTTGAATTTTGGAAGGCTAACCGTGGTGCAAGCATTTTTTTTGGTACTGCTGTACAAGCTGTTGGTTCTTTGGTTTAGTTCTCATTTGGAATGCGTTTTGTGTAGTACTTCTCGAGTTTTCTCCCACACCTCAAAGACATTACAGGACTGCCTTATGACTGTATATGATTGCCTTTAGCACGATATATATATATATATGTATATATATATATATATATATATATATATATATATATATATATATATATATATATGGGTCTACTTCATATGACCTAAATTTCATTTGACTGAAATTCATTTGACTGATACCAAAACACTGAAAGTTCAAAAGACTGAAAACTCATTTCACTGAAACTCATAACACTGACACATTAAATTAAAAGGTATATGCCCTTTTCCCCACTGTAGTGCAAACCTGGAGTTAGTATATATAGTTGGGGGGGTGTGGGGGGCTTTGCCCCCCACATAGTTTAGGTAAATATTATTTTCTGCAAAGAGTTAGTCATTGCAGTTATAAATATCCATGTGTATGGTTTAAAATGTATAAAGTATGTGGGGGGCTTCACCCCCCCCCCAACTATATATACTAACTCCAGGATCGCACTACAGTGGGGAAAAAGGGCATGTACCTTTTACTTTAATGTGTCAGTGTTATGAGTTTCAGTCAAATGAGTTTTCAGTCTTTTGAACTTTCAGTGTTTTGGTTTCAGTTAAATGAATTTCAGTCAAATGAAATTTAGGTCATATGAAGAAGACCTATATATATATATATATATATATATTTATATATATATATATATATATATATATATATATATATATATATATATACATATATATAAAATAAAGGCAGCAGTATATTTTGGGTGTCAGTTTGTCACATATCTTGCGGTCATTGAAGTCCATTACATGCTGGCACACTTTGGTGACTAGTAGTCACCTATGAATCTATTTGTGCTGACCAAGTATACCTGTTCAGTTACACTGTGAGTATAAGTGTGGATGCTTTCAGGTAGGTGAATTCTGTCCTACAGAGAAACTGTTTCAGTTTGTTTGAAGGAGTTGGACTGGCTGAGAGTGTGTGTATGTATGTGTGTGTGTGTGTGTGTGTGTGTGTGTGTGTGTGTGTGTGTGTGTGTGTGTGTATGTGTGTGTGTGCACGTGTGTGTGTGTGTGTGTGTGTGTGTGTGTGTGTGTGTGTGTGTGTGTGTGTGTCTGTGGTGCAGGCTTGAGAGATGGCGTGCATGCATTAGAGGGTTTTTTGTCTGATTGAAAGGGTGCTGTGAGTGTGCTTGTGTATAGTGTTGCGTGACTGAGTGAGTGAGTTTGTTTCTTTCGGCTTTTCCCGGTTAGGGGTCGCCACAGCGGAACTCCGATCCACTAATGATTGGCAGTAGATTTTTACGTGCTGGCTTGCCGGGCCTAACACACAACCTTCAACAAAGGAACACCCATTTACAAGTTGTGTGTGTGTATGTGTATGTGTGTGTGTGATGTGGATATGGAATGGTGTTTGATTTATATGTATCTGTGTGCGTGTGCTTGCTTGCACGCATGCATATGCACTTGTGCACACGTGCATATGTTTTTGATGTTGTAGGTGCACGTGTGCATGCGTGCATGTGTGTGTGTGTGTGTGTGTGTGTGTGTGTGTGTGTGTGTGTGTGTGTGTGTGTGTGTGTATATGTGTGTTACAATGAGTAGACTAGTCAGTGTATGTATTTTGTTGATGTGTTTGTTCCCTTAATGAAGTAGCCATTGTGTACAGGGTTCATCCATATTACGTTTTACAAAAAATGCCTAGTTTTAAATTAACTTAGTTTTTAATAAGGTAATTCTTTGCTTTATTAACAGGTACAGATAGTGCCAGTTCCATGCTAAATAAAGCAAACCTCTTATTATACATCCATGAAACCTGATCTTGAAGTCTTTGGAGTATGTCTGCAGAATATTTTCAGCCCAAATATTTCAGTTTTGACATTATCCCTACCCCTTTCCCATGTTTTTCCTTTTTTAATCATTCTTATTTTTTGTTTTGTGGGGATTAATTATATTCCCAATAATAAACTGGAATTTATTTCCTAGCCAAAAATAAATAAATAAATAAACAAATAAAAAATAAAACAACATTAGTGTAGCCTGTATATTAGACAGAGTTAATGTTATAATAATAATCAAGTTTATTTTTTATGATCCTGAATGACAATGAGAACTGGATTCAATTCTAAAAGAATGTTGGCTTAAAAACAGCTTCATCTAACTCCATTGATTTACCAGTCTGGAGGGGAGCAGCAGCCATTTATTGTAAGGTAGTACCGAGTGGAGCAAAATGACAGGAATCGTAAGTAATAGAGGCATTATTATGAAGCTTTAATGTAAAGTCACCCTATTTTGTTGAATGGCTAATGTGCTTCCACTGACCCAAACAAGGTTATATCTGAGTTTACATTTAAGTCTATTATTTTGAACACATGACAAAATAGCATGTCAAATGTGCTTAGTTATTGTTTCTACCTGGTAAAAACAGAATCTGAGTGGGGATGTATAAACCTTGGCAATTGTGGAAGTATGTAATTATTAACATATTTAGCACAGATTTTATGTTCTGAATTCTGTAAAGATACAAGACAACAGTTTTCCTTTTGACTAGATTTTTGTCTGGCTTTGGTATTAATACTATTTTAGCTACAGAAATAAATGTAGTCCTCCAATCTTCAGTGGATAGAGACATTAAATCAACTTCAGCAGAAGTGGGGCAAATATAGAGGAGAGCAAGATTCATTTGGAACTAAGTGTAACCCAGGGATCTTATTTAAAGGGAAAAAACATGTGTAATGATTCCACCTTCTCTAATTTTAAATGAAAAAGTGAAACTTCATTAAGTTGTGTTCTATCAAACTTTAGGAAAGTCATTACCCCTTTTATTTTCTTTTGTTTTATTCTGAAATATCTCCTTAAATATTCTAAAATATATTTGTTATATTTTGTTAATGTGGAATTCACACTTCTTCATGAAAAATGTAAAGCTTATTGTCTACCATATTGGCAAAAATCTGTTTTTCTCTGCATTTAAATATAAAATTCTAGCAAGGAAGAAGTGTTGTGCATTTCGCAATGTTCTTATTCTTTTTATTCTTTTTCATTGTTGTGTACATATATCAGTGCTTAAACCCACCAGTTTTTCTGTAATATGGAATGGAGTTAGTCATTTATTTTATTTCAACTTTCAGTTTTTGTTGTACTGGATAGTAAATTATATAAATTTTAAATGTCCATTATTTTTGTATCTGAGGCTTCCAGGCTTTTATATTTCCTGAATTACTTGTTGCTATTTAAAAAATTGCACTATTTATTCTAATACATGATTTTTCCCCTCAGGAATGTATATATATATATATATATATATATATATATATATATATATATATATATAAATATAAATCAGAGCTTGATCAGAAGACACCTAAGATAAATTGTATTATACCCACATTTCTCAACAAAGAATACAACTCTAAAAAGACAGTTTAATCTGATGTGCTGTTATATTTAAGATGTAAATGTATGTATCCCATCTTTACTAGATATTTATAGTGCTGCAAATTCAGCTCATAAGCCTTGGCCATTCCTGTCTCCTTTATCTAACCTGTTATAAACTGTGCCTAATACATCATTAAAGTTTCCTGCAATAGTTATATTACCTAGAGATAATTTCTGAATACCTTGATGTAACTTCATCAAATAAACTGCATATCCAGAAAATATGGACTAGACTGACTCTATTGTGAAAGAATACCCTTACGCAGTATTTTAGTAAAATTCTACCCTTCTTTTCCCATAGTTAGTCAGTTATACTAATCCTAGCATTATACAAAAATATAACTGCCACATTTGATTTGTTTGTATTAGTTAACAAAAAACATGCTTAAATTCACAACACCCAGTCAATTTAAAATGCATTTTTATGGACAGATGAATCTCTTCTAGACGCATTATTGCTGCAGTGGTGAAAGACAGATATTTCAGCAGATTCCTTGTTTTAATAATATGATTTAAACTGTTAATATATATTTTTTTATATTTAAAACACTTTTATTGAATTGTCACTTGTGACACAGGCAAACTTACGTTTATATAAATGTAATCAAACCATATTAACAAGTTTACATTTACAAACATTGTACATCACAAATATTGTTTCCATTTTTTCTATGTAATTTACTTTTACCCTTTTCTAAATATCTCACCTCCTGTTATTCTATCTCCGTTACTATACTCACTACTTCAAGTATAGTTGGTTTAGAGTTTGATTTCCATTTTCTAGTAATTGTTTTTTTGGCAGCCACCAGAATTAAACTTAATGAGTTTATGTTTAGGTAATTCAGATCCAGTATCCCAGCTAAAAAAAAATAATTTCCGTGGTTACACTCATCTGCTCAACCAGTATTCCTAACACAGTACTCTGTAGGGAATTTTTAAAGTCTGCCAACTCATTATACTCCCAAAACATATGTTCCCAATTACCTCTTTCATTCTCAATCACACCTCCCAACATTTGCCATCTACCTGAGGAAAAATTCTTTGGTGTGTGCTTGGGGTGTAAAAGTATCTATGCAAACTCTTCCAGGCAAAAGTCTTAAATCCTGTAGACTTTGTTGCATACATATGTCCTCTCATTGTTTCTTTGTGAATTGCATATCTAACCTCTTCCCAATCTTTTCTGATCTCTTCTGATTGATTCCTGTAGTTATTTTGCAACATGTTATATGCCCTGCTAATTAACCCTCTTTTAATAGCAGCTTCTGTTTTAGATTCAATTAAAACTCAACCAGTACAGGTCATTCATTTAGGTTTCCCCTATCCCTTTCTCTACACTCTGATATCAATCCCTGATATGGAAGCAATCACTAGCCTGCAGTCCATATGTCTTTTTTGCCTCTTTACATTCTATTACCTTTCCCTCTGTATTTTTTTTTTGTTCTCGATACCATGGTTCTTTTGCCCACTTCCTCCAGTAAATTCCAGCCCCCTCTTGTCTATTCTCTGTACCCTTAATTGCAGTCATCCCTATCCACAGAATTTCCTTTCTCCATTCCCGTACTGGCTTAGTTCTTAGTATACTTTCTGCTACTTTATGAATATAATATTCTTTATTACTGCGGTGGTGGTGCTGCGGTAGCGTTGTCGCCTCACCTTAAGACGTTGTGCCGTTCGATTCTCAGCGAAAGTGTCTTCTGTGTGGGGACATGCGTGAATGGGCGTACCTTCGTTGAAGGTTGTGCGTCAGAGCTGGCAACTCGGTACGTAAAAATCTACTGCCAATCATTAGCGGACCGGAGTTCCGCTGTGGAGACCCTTAACCGGGAAAAGCAGAAAGACACAACAACAACAACAACTGTTATTATGTACTTACTGACATTTCATTACTGGGAAAGTCCAACTGGGTAGGAGCCCATTTTCAGCAGAGGCCTGGAGAGAAAAGCTCCAAAGTTTTACAAAACATTTTAAGAACAATAATTTTGTAAACTTTAAAAATAGTACAAAAAACAACTAGAGTTTAAATAATTATACCAAATTAAACATAAAATGAAAACTTTGGTTAAGAATAGATACAAGTTATATGACAATGATTTTAATATTTTGAGGCATTTAACCAGTTTATAGCGAAACTAACAGGAAGTTACTATGATACAAACAGGAATGGCAATATGAAGTGAGAGAAAAACAGGTTTATGGTATGTTTAGAGAGAAAGCCAGGGGAGAGAAATTGATAGAAGTCAAGAAGTGAATGAAGAAGGAAGAGTAAGGATTTTTGATATGAATAGGTATTTGTTCACATTTAGGGATATAATGTATCCTAGTGTTGTTATTCTCCTTAAAGATCTGCGTCCAAAATCCCATTCTTTCATTATTTCTTAAATTACCTTCCTGCTTTGTTACCTCTTTCTGTTTATGTATAAAAGCCTTAACTGTGTAGCTCTAAAATACCCCTTCAAATCAGATAGTCCTAAACCTCCTTGTTCTTTTGACAGGATCAGCTTATCCGACTTGATTCTTGCCCTCTTCCCCTCCCAAATAAAATCCTTCAACACTTTACTAATTACTGTCCACAACTTCTTCTCTGTTTGATAAAAATATACCTGACCTGTGTATAAAACTAAAGGGACTAAACATATTTTTACTGCTTTATCTTGCCATTCATATCCAAAGGCAAGAACTTGCAGTTTATTAGTTTTTGTATTACTTTTGTTTAGTCTCTTTCCACTTATCCTTAGCTTGCCATAACAGAATCCTTTTTAATTCATACTCCTAAATACTTCATTTTATCATGTCCCCATAAATATGGGTATTGCTGGGCTAGTTTATGTGTGGGTACATAGTTTATAGCCAAAGCCTTTATTTTATCTTCATTAAATGTATATCCCCAAAAAACCTGGAACTGTCTCAGAATATTACACAACACTATGATATTTCTCTTATGTGTTAAAACAATAAACCTGTTTTGAAAAAAGAATATTACACAACACTGAGATGTCCTTTTCTGCTTCCATCTGGTACAAAATAATATTATCTGCAAATAAAGCCAACTTTTCTCGAACCCCATACCAATTATTTTCTTGAATTTCTGAGTCCCTTATTTTCTTTGCCAGTAGCTTTAAATGTAATGCAAATAACAAAGGGAAAGAGGACACTCTGGCTTGGTTCCTGACTTCCAAGTTGGCTGCACATTGAGTAACAGCTTAATTTCAGCTCCCCCGGTGTGAAAACTGAAACTCTGAAGAGAGAACCAGTAAATATGTATTTTGGGGTAAATTTCAGTAACTGGCCAGTAAGTGCACTGCCTGGATGCCAGCAAAAAAAAAAAAGTTCAGAGAACCTGAAAGAAAATCAATCACAAAAGGTGAGGAAAAAATACTGACTGGGAAGAATTCTGCAGCCATTCAGGAGTTGATTCTGACAAAGCTGTGGCAGAAGAGCAAAGTACTAAAACTGGGAGACAGTAGAATGTTTGTGAAAAATGATTACTGACTGTACACCAGTCAGAAGAGAAGTAAATTTATTCCACTAATCGGGAATGTCGAGAAGCAGGTGTGTGATTCAAGTTGCTGTACCCAGCTGTTTTACAGAGTATTCTTTCGTGGAGGGACAAATATTTTTTTAATGCCGAGCATACTAAGGAGGAAATACAAAAGTTTGTCTAACAAAATGTGAGTTATGAAACAGAAGGAGATTCTGCTTTTTGTTCATCTGGTAATAAAGATCACAGAGAAACTTGTCCAATGTTTCAATGGAAAATGCTTGAGCAACAGAAAAAAATGCAAGAGTTGACTAGAAGTACCAGGAGTATGTTGGAAATGAAGCAGAGACTGAATTTGAGAGGTGGACATCAACAGGAATAAAAACTAGCAATTCAGAAAGTGACAAATAAATATGTAGGTGGCTTGGGAGATTGGCATAATGGTTAAGGTGTTACAGACACAAGTTGCAGGGTTTGAGTCTCACATGGGGTAATTGGCTAGGCTTAAAATGACCTACAAGGGCAGCTAGCCTAGTACTAATCTATGAACATATGTATATTAATGTCCAACAATAGTGGAACTTCCAGCATAAACAGTAATGCATTTGTGTGTGCTTAGGCTGACTAATATTTCTCTGCCCTGACTTTTAATAATGGCACCAGGGATATGTAGTCGTTAATTCGAGGGAAATGGGTTGCATCTAGTTTAATTTGCCAACTCAGCTCTTTTAATTCCAACTTGTCTTTCCACCCACCTCCTCTAGCATCAACAGGAAAACTTTCCAATGTAGTGAACAAAAATTGCTTAAAGCTACTACAACAGGCAGAATGTCTATACAAAGCATTGTTATGATTTTTATTAGATATGTCATATTGGTGTTCATATGTCCCAATGATGTACAGGAGGTCTTTGATTTGGAAGACCCTTTAGAGTTCCTGCCCCCCGGAAGTCCGAAAGAATTGCCAAAAGGACCCAATCCCTGCCAGAGAGATCCTTCAGTGTAGGTGGGCCCCCTCGGGGGGGATGGGGAGGCATGTACAGAAGCAGCAGAATTCTTCCTACAAGCAAGGGAGGGGGGCTACAAAGGGTGGTGGAGGAAGAATTGAACCCCCATTTATGGTAGCCACCATCCCAGTAGTATCCCTATGGTTCTTAAAAAAGTAAATTTGCTATTTGTAATTACACTAAGTACATCACTGATTAGAACTTTTCTATTTTTGAGAAAGGATTTACCTTTATTCCTACTTTTTGTACAAAATTTGGTAGACACTATGATGGAATTTAAATTATTCATTAGAAAAATTAATTTTGCTACCCAGTACAAGGACAAGGAAGTGGAAAGGGTAGAACAGGATAGATATTCTAATTATTTAACTTTAAAGAAAAAGAGTACAGCAATGCCCGTTCCCCATCCCACAGCTGAGGCAGTTTCCAAAATATGTGAGCATAATATTTATCAGTTTTATATTTCAGAGAAAAAGGACTATAGTCCCTTTAACCCTAACAAAGAAGAACTTGATGCTTTAGAAAACTTGAAGATGAATCCCTATCTTAGAATAATGAAACCTGACAAGGGAGGGGATAGTCATTTTCAGAAGTGAAGAATACTCTGAAGAAATGTTAAAGATTCTGGAAAATAGTGATTCTTACACCAGAGCTTCTATGAATGAAGTGCATGTTTCCTACCAGTAAATATAGATCTATTTTTGGAGGATGAATTGCTGTTGCTGCAGGGTGGGATGGATCTCAAGATTTACAAGTTTTTGTGGAACAATAACCCCAGAATTCTATCCTTCTTTGTAATCCCTAAGATTCAGAAGGACCTGCTGCACCCTCCTTTTAGACCCATTGTCTCTGCAGCAGGGGCTAAAACACATCGCCTTGCTCTTTATGTGGATAGGCTGTTGAAACCTTTTCAAAAAATGGGGAACCACATCGTCAGGGACTCTTAGGATTTTTTGGATAGGATTCCCAATGAAACAAGGATGTCATCTTTATAACGATAGATGTGAAAGATGTTTTCTCTAGTATCCCCCAGAGAGATGGATTGGAACTTTTTAGTGAAGCAGTCCTGACATCTGATTTAGTTAATGGGGAACAGCTCCGACTTATTATGGAATGTATGGAGATTGTGCTCAACAACATATATATTTGATTTGTGGGTAACATCTTCAAACAAACCAAGGGACTTGCGATGGGGGCTGCTTGTGCCCCTGTTTATGCCAACTTGGTGACGCTTAGTTGGGAGAGAATCTTCATTTTTGTTTCCCCTTTTGAGGAGAAGTTTTCATTATATCTCAGATATTTGGATGACATCTTTGCCCTCTGGGTGGGGGACATAGAGGAAATTCCTGGGTTCATAGAGTATTTGAATACTACTACCCCTTTCTTAAAATTCACTTACCAAATGGACAAAAAAAGCATCAATTATCTGGACATCACCAGAGAGAAGAAAATGGATTTTCCTCTGTTTATCAAAAACCCACTTTCTCGAACAGTTATCTAGGTTGTAGAAGTAGTATGCATCCTTTGTCCCAGGAAAAAAGTCTTGTTAAGGGACAGTTTATTAGATTGGTTCATAGGTTCATAGGTAGGTACTAGGCTATTGGCCCAAGGGCCTTTGTAAGCCTAGCCAGCAAGATTCCCTGGCTTACACCACCCAAGAAAGTTATTTTCCTGTGCCACTGTCAAGCAGAGACACAGAAGTGATCCCCAGGGTGTATTTCCTATTACCCATCCACTCATTAAGATTTTTCTTCAAGAGTGCTAATGAAGAACTTTGCTTGACATAGATGGGTAGCCTGTTCCAGAGTATGGGAAGTCTCTGGGACAGGACTCTATCCCTCCAGCATGTCCTGTTTATTGCAGTGACAAGGTTTAGGCCCCTAGAGCATGTAGCTCGGAGGGATTGGGATTTCTTTAGGTGTAGCATGTCCAACAGCTCTGAGTTTGACATAGCTTTATATGTTAGGCAGAGATCACCTCGGAGTAGGCGGTATGCTATGGAGTAAAGCTGGAGTTTTTGAGGCGGTCAGTGTAGGGCATTTGTTTGAGTCCAGTAATCCTCTTTGTGAGGTACTTCTGTGGCCTTTCCAGCTGAGGCAGATGTCTTGTGAGGTATGTTCCAAAAGGGGCGTTGTACTCTATAATGGGTCTAATGAGTGTCAAGTAGAGGGGAACAATGACCTCTTTTTTCCTGGATGAGAACCCTTTTATGATGAGGTGTGCCACTTGGAAGGACTTCCTGACTACTGTGGCGATGTGACTATCAAAAGAGAATCTACTGTCCACCTGGGTCCCAAGGTCTCTTATCACACATTCGGTGTTAAGTAGATTATTGCCTATGTGGTAGTTTATGGGTACAGAGTTTTTACCAAAGGGGATGACACTGCACTTTTTGGCATTGAGCTTGAGGCCATGGCTCTGACACCAGGCATCTGTGTCAACAAGGCCCTTCTGTAGGATGTCCACATCATTTGGGGACTTGACTATGGCTCCTAGTTTGCAGTCATCTTCGAACTTCGTTAGCCAGAGGTCTTCTGTGTTAGCCCGTACTTCAGAGAAGTAGATACAAAAACAGGAGAGGTCCCAGGACGGAACCCTGTGGTACTCCACTTGTCGCTGCTTTGAGGTCAGATTTGGAGTCTGCAACTTTTACAGTGTGGGTTCCGTCAGTGAGCCAGTTGGGAGTTTATGAGTAGGCAACGGATGCATTTGCATTCCCTGATAAAATTGTAAGGTTGATTAGGAAGATATATGAGGTATCAGGGGTGAAAATTAAAGTTGGGGGGGGTCCTCTGATAAGTTCTGTTTGAACTGAAAACCAGGCAAGGTTATCCTCTTTCCCCTTTTTATTTGCATTATATTTAGTATCATTGGCAAAGAAAATAAGAGACTCAGAAATTCAAGGGTATAATTGGTATGGTAATCAAGAAAAGTTGGCTTTATTTGAAGATGATATTATTTTATACCTGATAAAACCAGAAAAAGACATTTCTGTGTTCTTGAACAATCTGAGACTATTTCAAGTCTTTTCAGGATACAAAATTAATGAAGATTAAACAAAGGCAATAATTGTAAACTATGTACCCACAAGCAAAGTGGTTCAACAAGACCCGTATTTATGGATGCATGACAACATGAAGCAGTAGGAATATAGATTAAAAAGGATTCTCTAATGGCAGCTAAGAATATGTGGGAAGAGACTAAATAAATTGTTGTCAGGATGGGCGAGTAGTCTAAGGTACTGCATGAAGGTTGCAGTCGGTCCTTAGAGGCATGGGTTCAAACCTGACACCTCTAATAAGTGAGTTTTGAATCTCTTCCCTGTATGTAGATTCCTTTCTATACTTTAGGGGTTGGCATAATGGTTAAAGTGTTTACCTCCAGGACCCAAGGTACAAGGCTTGATTCTTACCGTTGGTCACTGTCTTGTTATTAGTGAGGGGTGTAATTGTCAGCTGTCTGATTACCTAGTATTAACCTGTGAACCTGCGAATGCAAAGAAAGAGAAATTGGAAGCTCTGTTTTATGAATATGGATAGCAAGATACAAGCAGTGAAAATGTTTTTAGTCCCTTTAGTTTTATACACAGGTTAGGCATATACCAGAGGAGAAGTTGTGGATAGCAGTTAATAAAAAGTTGAAAGATTTTTATCTGGGAGGGTAAGAGGGCCAGAGTCAAATGGGATAAGTTGAGCCTTCCAAAAGAATAAGGTGGTTTGGGATTACCTGATTTGAAGCTGTATTTCAGAACTACATAGTTAAAACTCCTATATATAGCACAGGAAGAAAGCTATGATTTGAAGTAGAAAGGGATGAAGCTGTAACAGGGGGGAAGCTCAAGAAACAAGGAGAGACTGGGATTTTGGATGTAGATCCTTAAAGAGAATAACAGTAACCATACAGAATGTCATATTCATAAAGTAGCAGAAAGTATTCTAAGATCTAACAGAACCACAAAAAACAGTAGCAAGCAACATGACAAACTGATAAACAAAGCAAACACTTGATGCACAGAACACAGTGATACCAGTCGACATGATCTTTTATTAATCAACAGTTGAGTGCTTTCATTCCACAATTCGGGAACTTCATCAGAACCAAGAATTATTAAAACAGCACACTTAAAAATACTAAAAAAAAAAAAAAAAAAAAAACACATGATTAAATTACCCAGTCATAAAATCTGATTGATTAACTAACTGCAATATGTAATTTTTTTATTTTAAGACAGAGTTAGTAGAACATGCATCACTGTGCCCAGGGAAGCTAGTAGCCTGCATTCTAAGTTGCCTTTTTAATTCACAGTTACTTAAATGCTCTTCCACTACTACACCCTGCAAATCTTTTTGAATGTGTTCAATGACTAAAATACAAATCTTTGTATATTTTCTTTATCTATGTGTTTATATAAGGCATTTGTTACCTTACGCTTACAAATGTCCACCATATGCTCATAAGTTGGTTCTTTCAATTTTGTTGATGTCATTCCCATATAAAATGCTGGACTATCTTTGCACTGTGCCAAGTAAATTACATTCTTTTTGTCACACGAGTATTTCCATGTTAGATTATATGTCACATTTCTAATTTGAAAACAATCCTTTACCAAAATATATGCACACAGTGAGCAGCACCCACATTTGAACATACCTCTACTTCTCCCTGTATTGACCCTGCTCCTCAAAGATTTATTATTTTTTAAATAATTTTAAGCGACTTTGTTCTCCTATAAACAATGCATGTTTTCTCACCCCTTTTTTTATTCAAATCTCTATTGTTAGAGAATTTTGCCCAGTTCTTATATAATAAACTCATAATGTCATGACTATCCAATGAAAAAATAGTTACAAAATATCTGTTATTTCTACTAAGATATATGTCTTCCTTAGAATTGACATGTTCTCTGTATTCATATATTGGGGAATATTATTACCCTTAACTTTGATGAGTGGTATATAGAAACCATTTTTTTCTTTTTGCCAAAATTTCATATTTTAACTCTGTAACAAAATCAACAGGATAACCTCTGTTCCAAAGCATTTCAGCTAATTTGTCACATTAAATAGTTACTACGGTGAAATCTGAGACCATCTTCACTAAACGTACTAACTGATCCTTCACTACTGCTTTTGATGTTTAGGGTGCATATTTTCCATAATGCAGTAAGGTGTTTGAATATATTGTTTTATGATAAATACTACACCAAAATTTCCTGTTCTCATAATCTTTCCTTAAATCAACATCCAAATATGCAGTTTTATTTTTGTCACTATTGTGAGTGAATTTTAAAAATTCTTTGTTGTTATTAATATAGTCAACAATTTCCTCCAATTTACTGAGGGAATCATTCCATAGGATGAATGTATCATTCAAATACCTTATATGTACTAAAAACAATCTTTACTGACTATTCATCACATATATTACAGTCACAATAGTTCATTACAAAGTTGCCAACTGGATTCCCTTTTGAATACACAGCCAAGGTGGGCCATATATTTCTAGCTTGAAAAATGGGGATTTTGGTGGCAGTTACTTTATCTAGGAGATTATGAGAAATGCAAGCCCTCCCTTACAAAAGTCCTAATTTGGTCTTTTATAAGGATATAGTGATCTTGCAAGCTGACCCCACCTTTATCCCAAAGGCATCTACACATACCTCACTGAATCAAAGTATCTACCTTCCAGTTTTATTTCCCAAATTCAGCAAAGGAGACTGCATGCTGCATTTGTTGTCTGTACATCATCAACTCCATTTCTACCTTCAGTATAGAAAGAAGATAAGAAAAGCTGATCATCTGTTTGTTTTTCAGCAACCAAAGTGGAACAGGGAGTCTCTAAAGTAACTCTTTCTAAGTGGTTATCTGATTGTATCTCGTATGTATACAGACAGGAGGAATTCACCTTATCCGAACCTATAAAGACTTACTCATCTAGATCTGTGGTGACTTCTAATGCCTTCTTTTCAAGAGTTTCCATTGATCTTTGTGCTGCAGCTGCTTGGTCCAATGTCCATACCTTCAGGTGTCATAAATTGGATTTACACTCCAGAGACAGGTCTGCTTTTGGTTCAGCCATCCTCTGGAATATCCTTCAATGAGAATTAGCTCCATTATCCATTAGCTGGGGGCTGTGTCCCAGCTGTTGAGGAATGGACAGAAGAGACAACATCAGATACAAAAGTTATGTACTTACCATAACAACAGATCTGTGTTGTCTGCTTCCATCCTTCCTCAACCTTCTTCCCTCCTTTCCCCTACCCACTTCTTGTATTATTTCTTGGTTTCTTGTATGACCTTACTGCTTTTTCCTGGGTCTGTTCATATGCTCCTCAAGCTCCAGAGCACAGAATGACTTTACATACTTGTTTGTTTGTCTTTCCGGCTTTTCCCAGTTAGGGGTCGCCACAG
The DNA here is from genome assembly GCF_019279795.1 of Protopterus annectens. Lineage (NCBI taxonomy): Eukaryota > Metazoa > Chordata > Ceratodontiformes > Protopteridae > Protopterus > Protopterus annectens. The sequence goes on from NC_056736.1 coordinate 571,520,600, forward strand.
CAGAACTCTGGTCCGCTAATTATTAGCAGTAGATTTTTATGGTGCCAAGTTGCCAGCCCGACGCCCAACCTTCAGCAAAGGCTCGCCCATTCACGCATGTCTTTCGGAGGTCACTTGACAGCGAGGAGGACATGCAGACTCCAGACAGAAGGCACTCCAGCCAAGAATCAAACAGGAGAACCTCTTGCTGTGAGGCAACAATGCTACCACTGTACCACCACAGCTTAGAATGACTACATACTAAATTTATTAAATTTGGTCTCTGATGAGAAGATTCCTTCTTTACAAGTTAGTGTTCGGGCTAACTCGATCTGAGGTGACTTCAAGGGCAGGAGGTGATCATAGGTAAGGAGAGAAGCCTGAGCTTTGGATCCATAGTCTAAAGTGGTCAATGTTATATTCATGGTCTGATCAGAATCCAAACTGTTGAGGAAGGATGGACACAGACAACACAGATCTACTGTTATGATAAGTACATGACTTTCATTTAATTTTCTGTTGTATTTTATGCATACTGAAATGCAACAGATTGATTCAGCAGAAGGAGTAGATTTTTATACAAATTAGCCAAATATCTAATTGATTTGCTGCTTCAGTGATAACAACAACCAATAGTCTGAAGTGCTTGGTTTAATTACTGCCTAATTAATGTGTATGGCAGGTTTACTACTGTCTGTTAATACAGTTAACACAGACCATCTATGACTGTGTTAATGGGTAGCTGTAAATCTGTTATGATAAATAATGCAGTACTTTATGCGTGTCATATGCTTTGCTACCATCCAGTCCTTGCTGTTGTTCTACTTTTAAAACTGCAGGCATTAATGTTTTTTTAAGAAGAGAATGCTAAGACTTTCAAACCATTATGCAGCATATATAATATGATCTTCAACATAATGTGCTCTCTGTCTGAATTTTACATTTTAATTATGTTTCTGGCTGTTGGAAATGTTGTGCACTACTTATGCATAATTTTAGTCCTTTGTGATTTTAAGTGTTCTGCGCCATACCAACTCAGACCACAGAAGTCTTGATAATCTGTAGTTTGGTGAAATATTTTCTGGAATATTGTGCTCAGTTATACAGTGCAGTTCAGCATGTTCCGGAATTGTAGAATGCATTAAACAGCCTTGTTGACAGAAACATTTTCTTGCAAAATTGCTTCTTTCCTAAATAACTGAACAAGCACCTTAACTAACTTACCTCATGAGCTTCCATTTTCTCTATTGCAGCCATGCCTGCCTTAATGTTTTTTGTGCGATCCCAATCTCAGATGTACTCTAGAATATGTTGTAACGCGCTTTAAAAATGTTAAAAAATTTGCATGTCTATTGTTTGCATAAAGAAAATATGTAATTGATATTAAATTGTGTTAAATGACTGTAGTTATTCAGTTTAAGTGCCAGTTTTCACAGTCAGAAGCAGAGGGGAACACGTCAGAACAAAAGTGGGTATGCTTGGAGTACAGGTAGTACAGTAATTGCCCCAGATATTCATGTATGTGTATGTATGGCAGTTTTGCACACAGAAGCACACAATATGTTTTCTTTTGAGAATTGCCTTTTGTCATTCAAAAATAAAGAGGGCAAAAAGGCATATTGACTGCAAATGGAACTGAAAAGGACAAAAAGCAAATGGAGGCACTGCATGCATTATTTACTGACATATATATTATGTAAAGAGTTACAACAAGCATGGGTGGTGGTCACCAGTGCTGGACAGCCTGCACACCAGCCTTCCTCTTTGTTACCATTGGAGACATGCTGAAGATGTTATTACTCAGGTGTAACTTCTCTGTCCAAGAAAATGGGTAGGCACTAAAAGTGTGGTAATTGTGAAAGGAGTCATGAAGCTGGAAATGGAGGTCTTTATTTAATTTGTCTGTAGTGATACAAACTGTCTGTTCTGTGTTGTAACAGGAAGAGAACATTTACAAATAGGGGAGAGGTTTTAAATGGTATTCACAGTGGGCAGTTCAATCCAGTAAGAAACAACACAGAAAAGGTTAAGTTATTGTGAGGTAGATGGGAAAGGCAGCTGTGCTGAGTGTGCTGCATGGCTGTACTTGTCATCTGTTGTAAAAGATGACCTGCAGCAATAAATCTTGCAATGCCATGATTTCATTATTGCACTTTCTGGACTGCCGTCACAAGTCACATGACAGTATTTTAGTGCCAGCTTTTAATTATGGCTTGTTTAACTTGCTCATCAACTGCATTTTATTAGTAATAGTCATGTACAGGTAGAAGAGTGACTATACCATTTCAGCAGGCAGTAAACTTTTGTAGACATCACTAATCACGGTCATTCAGGTCATACTTTTGCAAACTTGTAAGCTGCTTGGGTAATGCTGGTAGTGATCTCTTGACACAGATTGGGATGCTCTAACTGTGCTGCACCATGCACACTCTTGTTCTCCAAATATCTGAGCACCAAAACATTTTGTCCCTCGCTCTCTCCAGTGCCTTCCCTGGTTCAGGGAGATATCCTAGGGATTACCGCTCGTTTTGGAAAAAAATTATGGTTCCCTTACTTTTGCTTTGACTGTACTGCAGGGTGGGTATGCATTCTACAGAAAAAGTGGTCTCATTGCTTTTTAGTGACCAGAGCAGTGTATAAGCTGCAACAAAGCCCTTTGATACATACACTTTATTTTGTGTATTCTGTCTTTCTGCATGCTGAGATCCTGTAGTTAGTATAGTGCATGGTATAGCTCTGTACATTGTTTGCCCTGCAGATTAGTTTTGCTAAAGATGGTAGACTTGCTAAAACAAATGCAGCTACTTTCTAATATTTCAGTCAGATTTGATAGCATACAAAATTTTACTGTGTATTTGGCATTGTAGCTGTGGTAACATTTCTCAGGACTGGTAATAAAATGATTTGTGATGTTGCTAAAATGAAGTTTACAAAAGATGCTTCCTGTGGTTGGTTAGATGAAAAGTTGGATAAGGCTTGTAAATGGAAGCATGTAGGCTGTCTTTTGGAGGAATATGCAAGACTGTCAGCTGGTGGTGGGAAAATTAAGTTGCTGGCGCCTTACTTGCAGAAAATGGAGAATTGCTAATATCAGGGTATGACCTTCTAGGGCAAGAAACAGTGAGGAAGAGTTGCTGATTGAAGACTTATTGTGTAGATAAGAAGTAACAAGCTATCATTCACGGGAAGTAGTAACATGTCTGTGTTTAAGTGCAATATTTATTACTCACGTATAGGAAAAGGGATGTGTATGTCAAACGTAGACATATAAGGTGATCTATAGCAAGGGCTAAGAAATTCAACCAGGTGAAGACATGCTATAGTTATTCTCTGCCAGCAAGAAAACTGGGTGATGTATGTGGTGAATAACTAGGTGACTACTTCTGTACTGAAGTGTGGCTTGTTGTGATGTGGACCAGGATCTTGACCCAGAAAGCAACATAAATGTGGAACTATAGACTGTAGACATTAGGAGGAGGAGCAGGGTAAGACAGGAAGAATCTGGAGGGGCCGGAGAGTTCTGACAATGCAGTGAATCCAGGAGAGGGTAAAAGGTGGGGTGGCCATGCCCTGCAGAACTGTGTGTGCTGAAGAAAACAGTAGATGAGGAGGAAAAACATTTTAATTTACAGAATGACTAAGCCAAAAAGGCACCGTGAGCGTGACTTTCTTGACATTGATGACATGGTGGTGGTGGTTGGCTGTTGAGCAGTGTCTCGCGAATGGATGTGGATGTGTGTTCAGTATATGCACTGTGTGTCTGTTCTTCGTTTGTAGTTGCCAAGCTGGTAAGCTGTAAGGCTTGGTGTTTCCTTGGTAGCTAGCTAGACTTTGCTTATTATGTTTGGCTTCCAAAACTCTTTTGAATGTGTTGGTATTGAATACAAAGGTTTTGCCTGTCTCTCTTTGCTGCTCGTTGTACTTGTCAGTGGTGCAGTGCTGCCACTTTTAATATGAATTCTCATGTTTCAATGCTGCCACTATTATGGCTACAATCATATTTCCACAGCACTGCGAGTCTTTGGGATCCTTTTGCTGTTTTTCTGAATTGTTTAGATGAAATAGTGCTCATAGTTGACATCTTGCTGTGGGATACGGATGTAGAAGGTCTTGGTGTGGAGATCACAACAGCCATACCTCCAGCTGATTTATTCTATTAGCTTTCTGGCCTTATGGTTTTAACTTGGAGAAAGGGACTTGGGTCATGATTTGAACGCTGAACCTTTGAAATATTGGTTTCAGTAGCTTTCTGGCATCATTATTTGATTTACCTTCATCTTTTGATTGGGAAATCTGGGGAAAGGTTCTGGGATCAGGATGTAGCAGTCTTGTGTCTTTGGAATATTGGTGACTAGAATACCAAGATTATTATACAGTCCCCAGCCTGATTCTTCATAAGATAGACTTCTTTTCTCAACTTGTTACCTTTGGATTATTCTAAAGGAGATGGAAGGAAAGCTTTTTTTGCAGCTTGAACATCTCCAGTGTGGGATGCCAGGAGAAAGGCACTGGAGTTGGTGGAATTCTCACAATGATGTTTATTGCACTGTGAGCTCCAATTTGTATTTTTTAATATCATTATTGAATTATCACTTCAGACACAGGCAAACATAAATTTGTATAAAAGAAAACAAACCATTTTAATATACTCCTAGTTACAAACATTATGCATTACATATATTCTTTTGTACAACTATCATCAATCCAACATTATATAAATCGCTCAATTCCTGGCTTCCCCTAAACCTCGCTCCTCCTCCAAAATATTATTCTGCATGTATTTTTCCCACAATTTCCATATTTTCTATTTAATTTGCTCCTACCCTTTTCTAAAGATTTTTCAAAAGATTTCATTTCCAGTACTTTTATGCCTGTTACAATATTCAGTACTTCAAATACAGTTGATTTAGGCTTGGATTTCCATTTTCAAGTAATTGCTGTTTTTGGTAGCCACTGGAATTAAACTTTAAAAGGTCTTACTCTGTCTAGGCAATTCATATTTTGTGTCCCAGCTGAAAAAATCATTTCCATAGTTACACCTATTTGATCATCCAATATTTCTCTGCAGGGAATCTTTAAAGTCTGCCAACTCATTATACTCCCAAGTCATGTGTTACCAGTTACGTCTGGTTTCCCCATCACATGTCCAGCATGTGCCAGCTGCCTGAGGAAAACTTCTTTGGAGCCTGCTTGGAGTATAAAAATATCTATGAAAACCCTTCCAAGCAAAAGTACTAAATCTTCTACATGTTGTTGCACATTTGGGAGCCATACATATGTCCTGTCATCATTTCATTGTGAATTGGTTATCCAGTCTCTCTTCCCAATCTTTTCTCATCCCCTCTGATTGATTTATCATGCAATATGTTATATGCCCCACTAATTATCCCTTTTTAAGACCAGTTTCTGTTCTACATTCAATTAAATCTCTACCAGAGCAGGTCTTTCACTTCCAGTTCCCCTATCCCTTTCTGTTTGTCTATATGTTTGTCTTTTCGGCTTTTCCCTGTTAGGGGTCGCCACAGCGGAAATCCGGTCCGCTAATGATTGGCAGTCAATTTTTATGGTGCCGAGTTGCCAGCCCGACGCCCAACCTTCAGCGAAGGAACGCCCATTCATGCTTGTCTTTCGGAGGCCACTCAACACTGTTTGCCTATGTAATGAAATAAAATCCCTGACAGGGAAGGCAGCTTCTACCCTGCAGTACAAATGTCTTCTTGTTCTCTTCCCATTCTAGTACCTTTCCCTCTCTAGTTATTTGCTCCCAGTAATTTAGTTTATTTGCCAGTTTTCTCCAGTAAATTCCAGCCCCCTCTTGCTCATTCTCTGTACCCCTAATTTCAGTCATCTCTATCAGCAAAATCGCCTTTTTTCATTTTTATGTTGGCTTGGTTCTTGGATTACCATATTCTGTTTAATGAACATAATATTCTGTATGTCTGCTCTTACATCCCACTCTGTCTCCTTATTTCTTGAATTTTCCTGTTGCTCCATCATCATCCCTTTCCACTTTGAATTATAGATTTCTGTTGTGTTATGTATATGAGCCTTAACTGTGTAGCCCTAAAGTATTCATTCAGATCAAGTAATCCTTAACCACATTTTTTTCTGTAAGGATCAACTTATCCCTCTTGGCCCCTGCCCTCTTCCCCTCCTAGATAAATTCCTTCAGCTCTTTATTAATTATTGTCCCCAACTTCTCTTCTGTTGGATAAAAATATGACTGACCCATATATGAAACTAAAGGAGATGAAAACATTTTCACTACTTGTATCTTGCTGTCTGTATCCATAAGTAAGAGCTTCCATTTTCTTAGTTTTTATATTGTCTTTTGTTTAGTCTCTTCCCACATATCTAGCTGCCATAACAGAATCCTTGTTAATTCATACTCTTAAATACATCATTTTATCATATCCCATAAATAAGTGTATTGCTGAACTAATTCATATGTGGGTACATATTTACAGCTATAGCCTTTGTTTTATCTTCAATAATTTTATATCCTGAAAAGACCTGAAAGTGTCTCAAAATGTTCCACAACACTGAGATGGCCTTTTCTGGCTTTATCATATACAAATAATATCATCTGCAAATAAAGTCAACTTTTCTTGATTACCATACCAATTATATCATTGAATTTCTGAGTCCCTTATTTTCATTGTCAAGGTCCCTAAATATAAAGAAGATAAAGAGGAAAGTGGACACCCCTGATTGGTTCTTGTGTTCAGACACAGCCTTTCAGTGAAGGACCCTCCCACTTTAATTTTTGCCTCTAATCCCTTATATATCTTCCTAATTAACCTTATTATTGTATCAGGCAAATCAAATGTCTCCATTGCCCTACTCATAAAATATCTGCTTACTCTGTTGAAAGCTTTCTGTGCTTCAAGACCCACCGACAACAGCAGTATTTTCTTATGTTCTGCTCCCATCTGGATCATCATTGTTCTATTAATGCTGTCAGCTATTTGCCTCCCCTTCACCAAACCACAACGCTAGGAGTCTAAACATGAAACTGCACTCATTGCAAGCATTCTTAACCCTGGAAGTTGCTGACATTTGTGCAGTCACAGAAACCTGGTTCAAAGCTGCAGAGAGCACCCCAGCCATACCAGGTTACTTATCCTATCACACATTCAGACCCCAAACTGTGGGCAGCAAAACAAAAGGAGGTGGAGTTGCAATATATATATAAAAGACATACACACCTCCAGGCTGGTCAAACAGTATTACGCACAGGAGACAGACCACAATTCAAATCATAGCTAGCTACAGGCCCCCAACTTTGACTCAAGATGCCCACTCCATCTGTCTGGACCTCTTCAAATCTATCAAGATTCAACCCTTTACCCTGATGCATATGCCTTGGACCAGCGGGTCAACACCCCCATAAGAGGTGAAAATATCTTGGACTTGGTATTAGCCAACATGAGTAAACACTGCAGCATCTCTACAGTGTCATCATCCCTGGAAAGATCTGACCACAAAGAGGTCACTTTCGAAGTCACCATCTCCCTGCCCCTCCGCTAGGGGTCAAAGAAAAAAACTTCTCCAAAGCTGATTACAACCTACTGAGGGAAGGTTTAAACAGCTTCACATCCCCCTCCCCCTCCATAGGAACTGGTACATATGTCCAAACTTGCACCAAAGTACTATAATAGCATTTATATAGCTGCATGGAATCAGGAATACCTCAGATGACAAAATCATCCTTATCAAGGAAGAGTAAACCTGTCTAGTGGACATCTGCAATAAATAAACTCTATAATAAAAGGAAAAAAAATGCTATTCAGGACCAAGGCACAGATGCCTAATTGGAAGCAATCTCTCCTTAGCCTGAACAAGGAAATAAGAGCACTAGTAAAATCATCCAAAGCAAACTTCGAGTCCAAACTGGCCACATCTACTAAAGACAATCATAAGGCCTTCTTCACATATGTCCACAATTTCAAAGGAAGCACCCAAATCTCCTCAGGGATCAGTCTTGGCGCCTCTGTTGTTTCGGGATGTACTTTTCTGAGGTGGTGGCAAAAAACTGAGCAATGGCTGACCAAGTTTGTAGAAGACTGTAAGCTGGGTGCTGTCATCAATTCCCCTACTGATGTGGACATCCTCCAAGACGGCCTCACCCAAACAACTGACTTGTGCCAGAAACATGGCCTCAAACTGAATGCCAAAAAATGTATCATTATCCCCTTTAGGGAGAGTGATGTTCCCATAAATTATCATATTAATAACAAGGTCCTAAGCACACATTCAGTTGTGAGGGACTTGGGCACCCAGGTTGATAGCAAACTGACTTTTGACCACCATATTGCCTCCATTGTATGGAAAGCTTTCTACATGGCCCACCTCATTAGTAAGAGTATCTCATCTAGGGACAAGGTGGTCATAACATCCCTGTATTCTTCCCTTATAAGACCCATTATTGAGTACAGTGCCCTTTTCAGCATGTACCTCACAAAGCACGTGCAGCAGCTGGAGGGACCACAGAAGTTCCTCACCAGGAGAATCCAGAACCTCAAACAGCTACCCTACACAGAAAGGCTAAAGGCCCTGGCCCTCTACTCAATCTCAGACTCCTCTGAGGTGACCTCTGTCTGGCATACAAAGAAATCTCAGACCCCCGCCTTGATGGGACTGTTGCATATCCACAAGTCAAGCTGTATTCGAGTAACCCACACATGCAACCTCAACCGGGTCTTTGACATCAATAGGACTTGTTGGCGGGACAGATTTGTGCCCTAGAGACTCCCAGTTTTGTGGAATAGGCTTCCTCTCCATGTCAAGCACAGTACTTCATTAACCCTTTTTAAGCGCAACCTGGATAACTGGATGGGGAACAGAAAATACACCCCTGAGATTCCACCTTATGTCCTTGCTGGACAGGGGCATTGGGTGCTGACTTGGAATATGGGCTAAATTATTGGCTAGGCTTGTAGGGGGCCTCAGGGCCAATAGCCTAGTAACTTCCTATGATCCTATTGATCTGTATCTATCAGTTGTGGCAGCACCTTTGCCTTTCTTTTATAGAAAAAAAATACTTTATAGTCATGTTTTAAAATTGACATGAGCCTATATGAAGGTGGGTCTGATGGGTCCTTGCCATCTTTAGGTTTTGCTGCCCCCACAATTTTTTTCCCACAATGTTGGTGCTTCTCCTCCTTTTAAAATAGTGTTAAGCAAAACATTCCAGATATTTATCACTTTCTCCCCTCCATTTTTTCCTGATTTCCACATTTCTCTGCATAATACAAATGTTCATAAAATTTCCAAAATATCTCTAATACCTCTACAGGATCTCTCATTATTTTTCTTGTTATAGGCTTCCTAATTTTGGCAAAAACCCATTCTCATTTCTGTTGCCTAAAAAAATGGGCTGTGCAGTTATTATCAAAAGACAGTTGCTTAACAGCAATCTTTCTAAACTCATGCATAGTATCCAGGTACTCCCTTATTTTCTGTTTAGCATTATGCAGTTATGCCTCCTCTTGTTCTGTGAGATTCCACTTATTCTTCAAGACTTTAACTTTTGTCAGCCCACTTAATATGTCCTCTTACTTCCTAATGACATATTGTTTTCTTTTATTTCTACTCTATTTTAACTCTGCTTTCATTTTACCCCTCTCAGTAGCTATAACGTCTAAAGAAATGCTGTCTTCCCTAATAATACTTGAATAGTTTACACTACCCATTCCTTAAACTCCTCTGTTTTTAACAGGTAGGCAGGGAAGCACCAGTGTCTCATTATTACTTTGCTACCCTGCATTTTTATCTTACTTGTTATTGGTGCATGATCAGAAACAGTTATTAGATGTATGTTGAAGCTGTAATTAAATGCACATTTTCCTGTGAAATATAATTTCCGTCTAGTCTAGCCCAGTTATTGTACTTTGGGGAATAATATGTAAATTATGTCCATGTTTCTACTACTGAAATTCAAGTCTTCTATGCCCAATATTTTCATAAATTCCTTTAGACATCTACACTTTTTGTTATATTTTCTCTTCTGAGACTTCTTGATTAATCCTCACTTTTGAAGTCAAGTTCCAATTCCCATCTTTAAGTAATATTCCCTGCTGAAATCTGATTATTTCTCTCAACATTTTCTTAAACTCCATAATAGTAGTTTTAGATGGAATATAACTACATGCCATCATAATCCTTCTCCCTTGCCAGTAACACCTTATTACCACAAATCTACCATTATTATCTTTTTTCTCTTCTCTCACTGTTGGAACTTCTCTAGTAATTAACATAAGTACTCCGGGTTTCCTTTGTCCCTGATGTTTTGATGAATATCCATCCTGAAATCCTTTCTTTTAAATTCAAATGCTCATTCCTTTTATATGGTGTCTACTGTAGCATTGCTTTTTTAACTCTGCATGTTTTAATGCAATTCAGTACTCTTACCTTTTTGTCTTTACTTGTGAGGCCATTCACATTCCAAAATAATATGGATAGTGTAGCCATTATGATAAGACATCATTATTCCCACCTATTTTATATGACAGCTTTTTTAAATGTCTGTTTCTGGTGTTTGCGTTACCTGCACCCATTAATGTTTAGCAAGTTATTTCTTGTCATTGCTGTTTGGAGATATGTCACATTTTACAAGACTTTTTTGTGTTAATGCAAACCCTCAAAAAACTCAACCCAGAACGCCCCCAGTACCTATTAACTTAAACATACAAAGTTATTTACCTCTTCAAATAATGACATTTAACCCTCCTGATAGGAACAATTGTCCCATATTGATAGCTGCAATCACAGGCATTACCTAACAAAAAATTAAGGTTAACTATGCTAAAGCACATGTTATACCCTGTGCTTCTACTTATCTGTTCTTGTCTCATTTTTAAAAACATTAACTTTTAGCATTAAGAAAATGTGCACTGACTATTTTTAAATAAAACTACATTCTACATTATTCTAGTAAATGCACTGAAGTATTTAGGTACCTTGAAAGCTATCTCTTATTCACTTGCAATAAGTTCAGACTTTATTTTTTACTTAGCGGCATGCCCTTGTACCTTTTAATTTTATGATTCCCTCAGCAAATAGTGCTCAGGACTCTCCGAATTTATTGTCTGTACCTATAGTCAGGCTGTTTCCATGGAAACAGAAAAACAGAATGTACAACTGCACCCAGCTGCAGACTTTTCAACTCACACTGAACATTTATTTGCTAAAGAAAACTTTTCATTACATTTACAATGTTCTGTTATTTTTAAAGCCCACATCACTTTTTAATTTGAAAATGTTACTTTTAAATTGGTATTATAATTAGACTATTTGGTCTATTCCACTTTTGGATTGATATGGTCTGACATTATAGCAGCACCATGTTATTGGTCCTGTGTCCTTTTGTATCTTTTAGATTACCTCTTTCTATCGTTCATCTTTGCAGGTGCCTCTGCCTACCTCATAGGCATCAAGGAGTACTTTACTATTGACCTATAGCCAGCTCCTGTGGGCTCATGCCTGTATCAGGGAGGGGGGGGTGGCACCTTTTCCCTGAAGGTAATAGCTGAAACTCCTACCTTCTTGCAATACTCTGGATCCCTATAAACAGTTTTGGGCAGGTAGCAAGGACCACTCTCCATAAGACTCCTCTTAGGCTTTGTATTCAAGACCAAGGTCAATACTCTGTAAAACTAGTATTGTTTTTGAGTTGATGCCAACCTTGCCTTTATAATTGAGACTTGGCTTGATGAGAATTTTGGTCCTCATCTGGCGGCCACTATTCCACCTGGTGTCTCAGTTATACATTGACATAGAAGGTATAGGATCGGGGGTAGGGTTGCTGTTTGTTGTATTAATAAACTCATGTTAACTAGGCTGGACACTGGGGAGACTCATTCCTTTGGAATATGTCCTTGCTACAGAAAGAAACTTTAGGTTTCTTTTCATCTGCTGTTAAACAGGCACTGCAAGGTTTTCTGCTAGTAGTCACTGACTTCCTTATCGATTCAATTTAAGGCCACCAACACGTTAAGGTGTTAGATGATTTTAATGCCTTGGTCAATAGGGAGGCCATGTCTCCGGCCCATGAGTATAATTATATTCTGAAAGGTTTTGGGTTTGCTCAGGTGATTATCTCTGCAATGTCTACATTTGGGCATACACTGGATTTGGTCTTTCTTATGGATTTAGCAGTCACAGACTTGATGGCAGAACCAGTCTTGTTGGTGACCATTTTCTGGTCCATATTAGTTTGACCTTTCCTAGATACAGTCCTCCTGATATTGAATTGAGTGTAGTTTGTAACATTGATAATATTAATGGTGATCTGTTTTCTGATACACTCAGTCTGTTTCTTTTGGAATGTAGTGTCGATTCAGACATGTACTTGCTGAGAACTATAATAAGTCATGAACCCAGAAATTGAACTTCTTGGCTCCAAGTTGTGTCTGTCCTGTTTCTACTTTGGTATGATACTTCTCTTTGCATAATGCATAGCACTGGGAGCATGATGGTATGTCACTGGCATATGATGAGTTAGTGGCGTGACAGGACTGAACTTGATGAGCATTATTCTATCTGTCAAGCAAAGATTTCCTGTAAGAAATCAGACTTTTTGTCAAGGGAAAGCTGTCCAGTGGTTGATTGATGAGCGGTGCTCTTCCAGGTAGTGGATACACTGTAAACTCCCTCTGTCTGTTGACTGGAAGTGCATTGCCAAGCTGTGAATGTGAGTCTGCTGCTTGTTTTTTCACTGATACGATTGCTTCCATTATCTCCACTCTTTCATCAGCTGTCTGCAGGGATAGTGCAGTATGTCCTTCTGTCCCACTAATTGTATCCAGGTTGGTATTCAATATTCCTGATTTCATTGAGTTCACTGAAGTGTTTCTGTCTTGCATTTAACAACATGCGGGCTGGGCCCTTGACCTTCTAGGCTGGTGATGGTCAGTTTTGATACACGGGTCCCAGAAGTTGCCTATCAGATACTGGTTGTCTCCTTAAGAAATCTTTTTTTCAGTCTTGAAAGAGGTGTTAGTTATCCCAGTAACATAAATAACTACCATCCTATCTGTAATTTCCCATTTCTTGAGAAGGTTATCTAGAAAGTTGTATACAAGCAGCTAGAAACTCATCTTAAAGTCAATGTGCTTATGGATCCTTTCCAGTCAGGATTTCTAACTCACCATTATAAGAGTTGTTAAGGATCTGTTGGCAAGAGATGACCAGAGGCACTATACAATGTGGTCCTCCTGGATCACTCAGTAACATTGGACACAGTGACCATGGCATTTTAACAGACTGACTTGATCTTACTGTGGAATTTCTGCTACAGGTTTGGCCTATCTACCTATCTGTACACTGTGTCTGTTCTAGACTCAACTTTTGATAGCGGTATTCCAATGCTCAGCAGATTGAGTATGTATTTTTTTCAAAGATTTTAGTTAAGGGAGAAAGGATAAACGTAACTCTAAAGTCCATCTTTAGTGTGCCCCCAATTGGTTTCTTGTTTGCTGCTCCAGCTTCAGCTCCAGAGCTACCACCATAGAAAGTTGTCTACAATGTCCTGAGGATGCAGGGCAGCAGGATTCTGTTGGTTGTCCAGCTTCAACAACCAACCCCTGGTGATGGCCCTTATTGACACTGTCTGCACTATCTTGGTGTTATTCCACTGTACACCTGAGGTGTGCGCCTTTGTACTTTGTGGTATATTGTGGTGTAATGTTCACCTTGATTTCATTGCATCTCCAGGGTACAAACACATCATACATGCAGCTGATTGACTCTTTTAGGTTCCTATGGTGTTCAAAGGGGTGTCTCATATCCCTAAGGGAAATACATTGATGGAGACTGACACTAGACAGTGTACACCAGCTGTACAGTATGCACATCAGTTGCATGTTAACTTGCATATGGATAATAGCTCTGCTAGGACTATAACAGCACCATTCTTATAGTTTCATAGTTTAGTACTAGGCTATCTGCCCTGGGGCATTTGTAAGCCTAGCCCTAGTGATGTGGCTTTCGCCACCCCATGTAGTGGTACTAAAGTGTACAGAATAAATTTAGAATACTGTGCCTTTGTGTAGTAGTGACACATTGAAGACCCCCTTACTTATTAAAATTAGTTTACTGTGCCTCTGTCTAGTAGTGACACAGGGATGACCCCCGGGTAAACCTACGATCTCCCATCCACTCGTCAAGATTTCTCTTGAAGAGAGTCAGTGAGGGGCTCTGCCTAACATGAACTGGGATTCTGTTCCAGAGTGTGGGAAGCCTCTGAGTTATGAATCTGTCCCTCCAGCATGTTCTATTCATATTTGTGTTGAGGTTTAAATCTTTAGCTCTTGTGGTTCTAATGGATTTGGATTTTTTGAGGTGGAGCATGTCCATCAATTCCTGGTTGGACATGGCCTTGTACGTCAGGCTCAGATCACCTCTGAGCAGGCGGTATGCTACTGAATAGAGCTGGAGTTTCTTTAGCCTGTCAGCATATGACATATGTTGGAGACCCTTGATCCTCTTGGTGAGGTACTTCTGGGGTCTCTCCAGCTGTTGTAAGTGCCGGGTGAGGCACATACCAAATGGGGCATTGTACTCAATCATGGGCCTGATAAGGGAGGAGTATAGGGGTACAGTGACCTCCTTTGATCTGGATGTGAACCCCTTCATGATAAGGTGGGCAAGGTAGAAAGTCTTTCTAACCACTTTGGCAACGTGGGTGTCAAATGAGAGGTCACTATCGACTTGGGTCCCCAGGTCTCTGATTACTTTTTCCATACTCAGTGGGTTACTGTCTATGTGATAATTTGTGAGTACGTTGTTTTTCCCAAAGGGGATGACTATACATTTCTTGGCATTCAGTTTAAGGCCGTAATTCCGGCACCAGTTGTCCATTTCGGTGAGGCCTTTCTGTAGGATGTATGTGTCAGCTGGTGTATCGACTATGGTGCCTAGTTTGCAGTCATCTGCGAACTTTGTCAGCCACAACCCTCCCATGTTTGCTTTCACATCTGAGAAGTAAATGCCGAACAAGAGGGGTCCCAGGACAGAGCCCTGTGGGACACCACTTGTGACTGGCTTTGAGTCTGACATTGCTCCCGCAATTTTGACTTTATGGGTTCTGTTCTTTAGCCAGTTTGCAACCCATCTTGTGACATATGGATTTACATTTAAGCTGTTTAGCTTGTCTATGATGCCTGAGTGGGGTATTGTGTCGAAGGCTTTAGCCAAGTCCAGGTAGGCTGTATGAACTGCTTTGCCCTCATCAATGGCTCTAGTGACTGTTTCAAAAAAGTCAACCAGATTCAAAAGGCAGGATCTGCCCTTTACAAAGCCGAACTGGGTGGGATCAAGTGTCTGTAGGTCCCCAATGTCGTTGTTTATGAGTTCCATAATGATTCTTGCTGCCTGCAGTGTTTCTGTTGTGCTATGCATGGAATGGTACAAGCACTGCTATGTTATACCTGTTGGGTTAGCTGCACACATATTCAGCCCACTGTGTTTGCAGCAAGGTCTATATCTTGGAACCCCTTCCTTGTCTTCTTAGACTAGAGCTATCTGTTTTGAAGTGCTTCTACTGTATAAGATAGAGAGATGATCACTTGAAAATTAATTGGCAGTCAGACTTGATCAAAACAAACAAATAACACTGAACTCCATTACATACACCAAAATTAACTTTTTCTTTGGGTTCCCCATACTCGTTCCCCTGAGCTTATATTTATACTAACTTAACAGTTGCATAACAGTAAAAAAGGGATAAAGTTCCCAAAACAACATACAGTAGTCTTAATCACACAATATTTTCTAAAGTATTTGTATAGTTGTTAAAGTATGTGATGGATGGGGGGGGTCTATATTACAATCTCAAAGTCTGACAGTATCGAATACGATATTGTCGACGTGAGAATAGCGAAAGCACACTACATCGAACATTTAAATGAAAAATCTCTGTAGGGAGAGATTTCCATTTACTTCAATGTAGTGTGTTCTCGGAGTTGGTATATTTAAGTAGGGGGGTTGTGAGGGGTGCAAGGGGGCTTGCCCCCCTGCCTACACACTATTTAGGGGTTTTTTTGTCGTTTTATTTAGTTTTTTTTTTTTAGGTTTCGATGGTTTAAGACTTTGATTACTAAAGTTCGATCTTTAGGGATTTTGAAGTTTTAAACCTTTGAGATTATAATATAGACCTGTGATGGGGTTGTGAAAAAGTAGCTTTTGTCCTATGATTTTTCTAAACAGAATTTGCATTTCTGAAAGAAAATAAGTGCAGTGATCTGATTGTTGTGGGGTTGTATTTTCCGCAAGGTTTAAGGAGTAACATCCAGATGCATGCTGGAAAAAAAAAACAAGTAAACTAGAAAGAATTAATTTGCAAACTGCAGAAGTTATGCATCGTAAGTAATATCTGCTGTGTTTTTGGTTATGCCCTCCTAAGTACTGTCCTGCTTTGTTCCTTTAGTACTTTGGCTTTTACAGATGAATAGGTAGACTCCCAGCAGTATTTAGTGAGACCTAACCATGGAGCCACCAGATGACACATATGACATATACAGCTGCTTCATCCCGCATGTGAAGTGTAACAAATGTTCTAGTATTTTTCCTTCTCACATTTGAAAGGTGCACTCTGAATTATATCTCTGAATCAAGGCTCCTCTCCCATGAAGTGAGCCCCTGCAATAAATGCTCTTTAGCTAGAATTGGAATACAGACTTACTCTAACCACTACAGATTCATTCCACAGTACTAACTTGCTGCAGATTGCTAGCAATAGGCTTTATAGCTGCATTCTTCTTGCAGAATACATAACACATCACTGCATGATTCTGCAAAAGTTACTCTGGTTACCTGTGAGTGGAAGAGCTGCAGTCCTTCTCACTCCTCCCATTTGTAAGTTGACTAAACCATGATAGTATCCCCCATTTGTATAACAATTCTGTATAGGATCACCTAGTTATACTGTCAGAACTAGCAATGACAGGACCTCCATTTGGAATCGTCATCCAAGCCTGTACCTGCCTATTGGAACCACTCTATGAAACCAGCAAATTCTGGAGGCTTCTCAAAGTAAACTTAAAGATGATCACATGTTCTGCAAATACAAATGCAAATGTTTTAGAAATACTGATTAAAATGTAACCACCTAATGACCATGCATTCCTGTTTTATTGAACTATTTACATGTTGGCGTAAAACTGATGAACCTGCCATCAAGTCCCAGGACCATTGAGATTACATTGCTAAACTATATTGTTTACTCTTTTGTTTTTGTTTATAATTTAATCATGATGAGTGTACTGTACTTAAACAGTTACTTAAAACTAATGTAATCTAATTGTATAAACTGCCAGTCTTATTGAAAATTTTGTGTTATTAAAAGATTTTGTATCTGCTTACTCCTCAGCAGGCCTAAATGACTGGAAAGTGTCTTTGGCTCAGTCCACCAAAGTAGTAAACAAGTAGATTAATAAGAAGTAGTACAAAGTATTCTTGCAAATAAAACTTTGTAACACAGTTTAAGTCACTGGTGTTAAATCAATACCTAAGCATTCTTAATGGCACGTTAAGAATGGTTAGGTATTAATTTAACACCACTGTGGTTAAATTTCTTATGCGTTGCAAGACTGGTTTCATAGCATACTAAGGCAGAATGGCTGTCTGCTTGTTAGTTATGTAAAGTTGTTTTCTTATTACCTGACAGTGCTTATGGTATGAGCATACATTTAGGAAAATGTTTTTATTACTGTACCATTGTGTTTTGTTATGTGCATTACTTCTAGCATGGTAATAACTGCCAGAATGTACCATTTCACTGCAGGTTTTCATATTTTATCCAAGGGTATCTCCTTGATACCTAATGCCTCTTGAAATGTACACTTGCATAGTGCCATTACTACTAAGCAGCTGTTTGAATGTAGTAAAGCAACACACTAATACACAGCACTGTAATTGTACCGCTGTAGTTGCCTTTAGTCACTTTGTATGTATAATATTCTAGCTGCAAATTGACTGTACTTGCTGTTTGAATACCAGCATGAAAAACTGGTTTGTACAAGAAAGAAGTATATTGCAAAGAACCTTTGCAAATGCCAAAAATACCATGATAAATGTAACCCGCAGCATGATACTTTTCTTTGTTATATTTACAACCTCTTGAATGCAGGTAAAGTGGCAGGAGACTTCATTCAAAAAGGTGAAGATGACACAAATAAACAGACTGTAAGGTACTTTTCTAGGTCATAAACTCTGCACCTGGAAACTGATAGCATTCAAACACAGCTTTTAGCATGACCAGATCCTTAATTAGAAGATTTTACTTGTGAGTATTCCAGTTACTTACATAGCCATAAGGAACATTGTACGTGCAGATGTTCTTACATTCACTGCTGCAGTATTCTTCACAGGTGGGATTCCTTGCCATGGAAGCCCAACATCTGGCCAGTCTACCAACGACTGCTGTTGCTTTAAGGTACACCGAGCATCACCCAAACACTCCTTGCATATTGTGGGACATAAAGGTGATGTTCAGGTGTACCATAATCAGAACTTCTTCGCTACCAGTCCAAACGCATCTTTTCAAGGTCGGTCTATTTGCCTATGCCCGTTTTTCGCCAGTTGAACACATTTTTGTTCTCCAGTGACTATGTACTCCTGTTTGCTGACTCCTAGCAGCAGCAGATAAGAGCCCAGTTGGGGTTTTTGTTTTTTTCTTGCCTTTTTTGCTCTTAATATCATCCAGGAAGGGTAAATGCCAATGTGGCAGACAGATTCCCCATAAAGATTGTCACAATTAGTATCTTTTTTGCCTAGGATTTTCTCATGACCATACATCTTGTTCAGTTTGTCAGGCGTTCGTCCTGAAAACCTTTATAATAGGCTTTCTTCCCTTCCCTTTCCTTGTATCTTGAGAACCAGAGTCTTAAGCTTCTACATAAAAATACAGTGAATGGAATCTCCTGCCCCAAGGGTCAGCCGTTTGGGAAAAGAAGGTGAAAAGGGTAGACCGGAATCTTCCACTCTCCAGCTTCTGCTTGGGTGTTTCTGCTGAGGTCGTTATGAACCTCGAGGCTTGCCCTGTTGTGTTGTCAGATTCCTCTGCTGCATCTGGGTTGGAGGCCGGCAAATATCTGGCTGGTAACATGTCTGATGAGGTTTTGCAGGTGTCCAGTTTGGACATTCAGGGGGGAACCATGGTTGATTGTTTCTGAGGGGTTCCTCAGATTTTAGTTGGAAAAGAAGTTTTTACTATGGTTCCTGAATGCTGTCCTGAGTCTGAGCCTTCTCAGTTTTGTAGGGCAGATGTTCCCTTAAAAAAATAAACAAACTAAACATGTTTCTTCTGTGCTTAGGGATCCACAGAGGGTTCTTATTAGAAGAATGAAAATACATTTTGTCGAATGCGTTTTTATCGACACCTAAAGAGCGAACAGGCAAAACAGTGAAGTGGCTGTTCAGTGAATTCTTTCCCTGGGAAAGAAGTCACTTGACCACTTTGTTGCTTTGCCGTGTTCTGCACTGTAGTGTGGTTTCAGAGATTCCCTTGTCCGGTATAG
Organism: Protopterus annectens; assembly: GCF_019279795.1. NCBI lineage: Eukaryota > Metazoa > Chordata > Ceratodontiformes > Protopteridae > Protopterus > Protopterus annectens. The sequence goes on from NC_056736.1 coordinate 571,540,099, forward strand.
CTCCCAAGCGTAAATGTGCAACAGTTACTGACCTTAGGGTTAGGGTGCGGGTTAAGGTAAGTGCATATGTATGAAATTGTTTACTGTTTTTTTTTTGCGTTAGATGTACGGTTGACTTAAGTGCATATGTGTTTTAAGCTGTTTACTTTTGTTTTTGGGGGGTAGAATTAGGGTTAAGGTACATGTATATGTGTTTGGAACTGTTTACTGTTTTTTTTTTTGGTTGGTACAGCGATTTCTTTCCCTAGGAAAGAAATCGCTGTTCTGAGGTGTCGACATTTTCAGCTTTCTCTGAAATAGGGTCGATGAAACATCATTCGCTGTTTTATGCGTTCGATGTTTTAATATAGACCCTCCACAGAGTGAGTGGCAGGCCTTTATTCAGGGGCTATTTAATGTTTTAATGTCATTAAAACCTCCTTGAGGGTTTCTGTTCCTGCTCCTCCTTGGCCCTCTACTCCACTTAAAAGGCCTAGAGAACAGATTTCTTCTGAAGAGTTGGATTCTGATGACAAATCCCTGACTTATTCTACTCATATTCCTTTCACTTTGGACTATGGGTCAGAGGAGGAAGAATCTAATAGTCTGGATGTTCCTTTTGAGGAATTTTCCTTTGGTGACACAATCTCTAGGATGATGGAATTTTTTAAATGGGATTGTGCTCAGGTCTCTGATTTCCATAAGAGGTACTATGAGTTGCTGCAGTTAGAATCTCCTAAACCTGCAGCTATTCCTCCTGTTTTGACTGCTTTGCTGGATGCTTTTTTCAATGCCTCTAATACATCTGATTCTCTGCCCCCTCCTCCCAAGAAGCCTGATGGGTTTTATAGGGTACCTGAGGATTGTTTCTTTTTGTGTAAATGTCCTGCTGCTGATCCCTCTGTGGTCTCTGTAGACTCCTTGCCCAAGTTATTGCCTTATGACAAGGACAGTAGAACTATGGAAAGGCTGGGTAAGAAGGTTTACACTTCTGTTATCAGACCCATATGTCTAGGTATGTGTTGGCTCTTCTTTCTCAGGCCTGTCAACTTATTTCTGATTTTCCAGACTCTGAGGGTAAAACTTCTGCTCTTTTCTTGTTAGGGACTTTCTTTCAAGTTGTTCATCTTTCTATCAAATGTAATTATGATTCAGCAGATGCCTTTTCTAGGGCTGCTGTTTTTGGTTCAGCGATGAGGAGGTATTCGTGGCTTAGGCTTCAACCTCTACCTTACGATATTAAGGCTAAGTTGATGGATGGTCCTCTGAATACTAAATATTTGTTTGGGGAAGCAGCTGCTGGTTTAAGTCCCTTCCAGATAAGGGATAAGTTTCCATAGTGGTAAGGAAAGCCTTCAACGTAGCGCACTTCATAAGCAAGGGCATAGCATCCACGTCAAGGGATGTTATAACTCCACTGTACTCGACCCTCATCAGACAAGTAATTGAGTATAATGCACCCATTTGCATGCTCCTCACCAGACACCTAGCTGGAGAGACCTCAGATGTTTCTCACTAAGAAAATACAGGGACTCCAAACCATGACCTACATGAATTACTCTGTATTTTATGGACTGCTGAGAGGTGACTTGTGCTTGGCCTATAAGGCAATCTCCAACATTTCCCTAATGGAAATGCTGCACATCCGCAATAAATGGCTTGAGTCACTTGCTCTCGGGATCTCAACTTAGCTTGTGACATTAACAGATCATTCTGGAGGAACACGTGTCTTCCAGAGACTGCCACTTTTCTGGAATAGACTCACTATTCATATAAAACAGAGCTTCTCACTGACCCTTTTCAAAAGCAACCTAGATAACTGGATGAGAAACTGCAAATTTGCCCTGGGGTGGCGACCATGTCCCTCATGGACAAGGTTAGCCAGTGTTGATCACATAAATTTGTTCTACGAACTACGCTAAAAAGAACAAATGGGGATACTTGGGATTAACATGACCAGGCTTGTAAAGGCTCTAGGGCCACTAGCCTAGTAAACTCCTATGAACCTATAAATGAATGAGCACGGCAGAGAGACTGACCTCTGTAGATTACTTTGAGTCACTGTCAAGATGCTGCTATAACCTGCAAATTGTCAGCAGTAAACTAAAAAAAAGTCAGAAGAAAGTGAGGCACATACTGCAAAATTATTATTTTATTATTATTATTATTAACATTTGTTAACCGGGAAAGTCCACTAGGTCAGATACCCATTTTCAGTGGATGCCCGGAGAGAAAAGCTCCACAAGCATTTGCAGAGAATGGCAGATGTTTAAATACAATTTAAACTATAACAGATATAGCAGGCAGAGAACATATTACAGTTTACATTTCTTGAGATTTACATTAAACTGAACTAGAAAAATCCTTAAAAGCGTTTACAAAGTCACATCAATAGAAAAAAATGGTCTAAGAAACAAATGGTATCACAGGTAAGAATTATAGTATCCTGTACAGTAGGAATACAGCAGATTAATGTGAAGACTCGGTTTTGCAAAGTTTTGTCATCTTAGTGTTTGGTGCAAAGTACTGTTTAAGGCAGTTTGCTCCTGAGGCAGGTGCAGAATGGATTGTTTAGATAATGTGTTTTAGAGCTACTTTAAAAAGTTTTAGGTGGTCAATTTGGGTTATTTCAGATGGAAGGTTATTCCATAGTCTGGCTATAGTATGGGAGAACAGACATTTTGCTCTTTTGTTAGGTTTAGTTAAAGTAAGCATGTGTTTACAGGAAGATCTTAGTGTTCTTGTGGGGGTGTATGTTTGTAGGATTGACTTAAGGACAGGACAGTCATTAGGTTTAGAAATTAGTTTGTGGGCTAAGGTTAGTTGGCAGTATTGTAGATGGTGGGAAAATCTAGCCATTTTCTGTGGGTTCCTATCAGATAGTCGAACTTCTGCAAGTTCAAACCTCATATGGTCGCGACCATAAGTTTGAATTTGCAAAAGTTTGAGCGTTTCAAAGGAAATATCCGTAAGTGGAGGTTTCCATTTTGTTCAATGTGGTGCGATCTCAGAGTTGGTATATTTAAGTAGCGGGTGGTGTGGGGGGCATAGCCCCCCACGTGGCAGGTGCCGGGGGGCTTGCCCCCATGCTTACAACAGTTTATTTTGTTTTCTTGTCTTTGTTTTTGTTTTTTATCCATAGTCAAAGTATTTTAACTTCGAACAGGATGGTTCGAACATTTCATGTTTGAAGTTGTTAAACTTCGACTATGTGATATAGACCCATTTTAGCTCGGTGGTAGCATGGCAGTGATGAGAATGGTGTGGATTTTCAGAGGTGAATTTAGCTAGTTTATTGTAATAGGATTGTAATTTATTACTAAGGGTTGTGTGCAGATTAGTAAAAATGGCACTGGCATATAGATGGGAGGGGATGAGTAAGATAGTGAATAGTTTTTTTTTGGTATATTTATCCAGATCTTCTTCGTGTTTCACTGTTGCAGTCATCACATTTGGGTTATCTGCTTGCAGTAGCCCTCAGTCAGCCTGATTATCAAAGTCTTGGGTCCTGCATCGGTTGCTGTCTCGTCTTCCATGACATCAGGTAGTCAGGGGTATAAAGCATGCAGTCAACGCCATTTTATCAGTCTTTCTTGCCATGTGGTGCCCGAAGCAGAAGCAGTTCACAAGTGCCAGTCAGCCGACTCCTGAAAATTTTGTTGTTGAGTTTCAGAACCGAAGTCTTCAACTAAGCTATGTACCCCATTGGGGAAACTTTTTCTTGCTCTAAACCGATGTCAGTAAAAGTTAATAATTGTATTTCTTGTGGAAAGCAAATACCTTGTAATGATTTCCATTCGTACTGCATTCCTTGCCTAGGCCCAGACCACAACATACCTCGCTGTCGGTTTTGTGCCCTATTTAATCAACAAACTATTCGTCGTCAGTTCATTTACGCTTTTAAATATTTTGGTACTCGGTTCAATTATCCAGAAATGGCTTCGGTAAGCTACCCCACTACCGATATTCCGAAAAAATGCAAAGATAAAGACAGAGACAGACCGCTTAGGTCCAAAGCTGCCGACGACGCTTCTCCTAAGCTAGTCGCCAGTTCACCGGTACTCATTGAGGCACTTTCGCAGCCCCTGTTACCCACTACTTCAGATTCGCAGGCCTCTACTGAGACCCATTTGGAGTCCGGTATGCTGCGAGATGCTTCTTCTACTGTGGAGCCTACGGATGTCTCTACCTTGGACGAGTCCAGAGCCGCTGTGCAGGCACCGGCTTCTGAGAGTGCATTCATGCCTACTGACTTGCATATTAAACCGACACCATCTTCTTCTTCTTCTAGGCCTAAAACTCGATCTATGCCTAAAAATCCGACGCCCAGACCGAATGGTCAATTCCCTATGCCTAAAAAACAAATGATAAGAATTACTGAGGACCTTATTACTCTAATCAGGGGAAGCCACCCTTCCCCCTCTAAGATACCTAGGACCGATTTTCCTTCTGATTCTTCTGATCAGGATTCTGAAATTTCTGTTTTCTCTGATGACCAATATTTGCCCTTATCTACCTATGAGGATTCTGATGCAGAGGACTCCATTCCCTCTGCTTCCCCTCCAGAGGATTTCTCTTTTGGTGAAACCTTGCATATTCTTAGGGAGCATTTCCACTGGGAAAGCCAGGATTACTCTGACTCCAAAAAGAGGCTTAGGGAATTCTTACTCCTGCCTCAACACAGGCCTTTAGCTATCCCTCCTGTACTGGACCTTGTAGATGATGCCTTCTCGAAATCTTGCCTAGCCCCTGACTCTTTACCTCCTGCTCCCAGAAAACCTGATAGGTATTACAGAGTACCTGACTCTCACAAGTTCCTTTTTAAAGATCCTACTGTGGATCCTGAGATCATTTTACAGGGACCCAAGGGCATTATGGCTACTACTGCCAAAAATCCTACCCCCTCTGATAGAGATTCCAGGGCACTGGATAGATGGGGAAAGAAGGTATACACTTCTGCTACTTTAGCTATTAGGGCTTTAAACTGACAGTTTCATATGTTGAAGTATCAGCAGCATATTATTGGATTGCTTAAACAGAAAATGATGTTGATTCCTGACTGTGTTGAAAGTAAAGAATTACAGGATTTAATGCATTCTGCTGAACAAGTTGGAAAGCATACTTTGCAATGTTTTGATTCATTAGAGGCATCTTGCAGGGCTGCTGTCACTGGGTCTGTACTTAGAAGGCATGCTTGGCTTAAGGAGCAATCTCTGCCAGATCATGTTAAAGCTAAATTGCTGGATGCTCCCTTAAACCAAGACCGCCTGTTTGGCAAGTGGCAGCAAAGCAGAAGTAGTACTTATAAAGATGGAGGAAAAAGCTAAATCTATTCAAAGTGTTAAAGATTTCCTGCAAGTACAACCTCCCAGATTTAGAAGGCACTGGCCCTCTAAGAACTGGTCCTTTCCTGCCTCTCCCAGGCCTTCTCAGTCCAAACCCAGAACCAGTAGAGCACCCAGGCTTCAGTCCCAAGGTACTCACAGGCCTAAACAGTGGGGGGGCTCCCACTTCCAAAGCAGGGAGTAGTAAGACTCCCCTTATGGTAAACTGTCTCAATGACAACTTTAAACCTTCCTAGCCCTGCTCAACTGGCTGTTACTTTAGAGGGAAAGATTGCCTGCCTTGCAAAAAAATTGGGAACTCATTACCCAGGACAAATGGGTTTTAAATATAGTTTCCCAAGGATACAGATTCCACTTCCACTCCTTACCAACCCCAAACGGCTGGCCAGACCTACCCCCAAATCAGTGGGCAGAGGCTCAAAAGCAAGTTTTCTCTCTTTTAAGCATCAGAGCTGTTCAACCTGTTCCAGAAGAGGAATGGGGACATGGTTTCTACTCAAAACTTTTTCTGGTGCCCAGAAAAGGCAATTCCTGGCGTCCTGTTCTGGATCTGTCTATCTTAAACACATTTTTGGTAATCCCAAAATTCAAGATGCTAACTCTTCATCAGCTGCTTCCCATGCTAGGCAAAGATGCCTGGTTGGCAACACTGGATTTAAAGGAAGCCTAACTGCACATCCCAGTAAGGGAATCTTGCAGAAGATACCTACGCTTCCGAGCAAGCTACATGCACTGCCAGTTCTCTGCTCTGCCCTTTGGCTCATCTACTGCACCCAGGATATTCACAAAGTGCCTAGCTCCAGTCATTACATTTTGCAGGCAAAGAAATATTCAAATATACCCACACCTGGACGATTGCCTAATTCAGGCCGAAAGCCAGGACATACTATTAAATCATCTGGCGTTTGTAAAGAAATTTCTAACTTCTCAGGGTTACACCATAAACAAAAAGAAATCACATCTTGTACCCTGCCAACAAATGGTATTCCTGGGAGCAAGCTTGAATACAACTTCCCAGATGGCCTACCTCACGTCCAAGGGCGCCCGCAGGCAGGTGCAAGGGGGTGCACTTGCACCCCCCTGGAATCGGCTGACTAGTTAATCTTCTTTTAATTTAAAGAAAAAAACGTTTTTTTTTAGGGCGTGTTTCTTTAAGAACACCCTTCAAGTCCAGTCACATCTGCACCATGGGCATGCTGACATCATCAAGCGGTGCAGATATTTTCAGGTTTGCAAGCAGGAACTGAAATGGACAGTTTCAGGTTTGCGAGCAGGAACTGAAACAGACAGTTTCTGCTGCTTCTAATGGGTTTACTTTAGCTGAGAGGAGGACTTCACTGAAGATAACAGACAGGATGCTTTTCAGTGTGTGTGTGTGTGTGTGTGTGTGTGTGTGTGTGTGTGTGTGTCATGCCCCAGGTGCTACATGGTGGTAGGTAGAGAATAAGGTTTGAACCCTGTACTTTGGGCCTAGGTGGCAAGAGCCTGAATTCCCTACCCACCACCATTTGTAAAAAATGTTGCAGATTTTTCCCTCATACTTGTTCTGTTCCTCATAAAATCTGTGGTTTCTGTATTTGTGTCCTTGCGAAGCCAGTAGTGCATTGGTGCAATGGTAGCATTTTTGCCTGGCAGCTACACATTCTCTGGTTTCATTCTTGGCTGGGGTGCCTTACCTTCTGTGTTGAGTCTGTATGCCCTCCCTGTTTTTGTTTCCTCCCATCTTACAAAAACATGTGTCTGTCTGGAGTGTTTCTCCCTGGGCCTCTGCTAAAAATTAGCTTTTGTTCCAAGTCATACTTTCCTGGTTAACAAATGTTAAAAATTACACTAATTTGAATATCAGACTCCATATTCTTCAGAAAGTGCATGGTAACACAAAAGCTTTTATTCTAGCAATTTTCTAAGTGTATAAGATGGATATTTAAAATTTGTCCCTATTTTTGGGATTGTATTCCCCCATTATTGGCTTCATCCAGGTTTTGTGCTAAGGTTGAGAGCTATGGTAAGAACTGAATTCACTGAATATGTTTGGGGGCTATATTCCCCCATTACTGGCTTTGTCCAGGTGTTTTTTGCTAAGAGGTTGAGAGCTATGGTGAGAACTGAATTCACTGAATGTTTGGGGGCTGTATTCACCCATTATTGGCTTTGTTCAGGTGTTTTGTGCTAAGAGGTTGACAGCTGTGCTATGGTGAGAACTGAATTCACTAAATGGTAGCCATTTAAGTTTCCATCTTCCTCTTTCACAAAACAGCTGATTTGGCATAGTGGTATGTTGCTCTGACTGTTTTGCACAGGGTCCCCTGAGTTTAAGACGTGGCAGTGAAATGTATGGTGGTAACGCAGTATTTTATTCTAGCAACTTTCCAACATTATACAAGCAATGTTTAAAATGGGTCCCTGGTTTTTGGCCTTTTGCCCCCCCCCCAATAAATTTTGGCTTTTTCCAGATTTCTTGTGCTGCAAAGTTCAGAGATACAGCTGAGTGTTGAGTAGATTTTACAAGGAGCTGAAAGCTGCAGGGGAACAAAAGTTTAGTGCTGCTTATGCTTAGTCTGCTTGCATTGTTAATAGCACAACAGGTAGTATGCTTGCTTTTGATGCTGAAGGCTGTGGGTTCTACTCCCACAGTAGGTAGATGCATTGCTGATACTGTACTGTGTTGTAAAGGGGGTGGATGCTGCAGCCCTTTTTGGCAAAGATACCTAGTAACTATGAACCTGTTATCAGTTTGCTATCCATTCCCTATTGCGGTATTACTAGCTTATCATTTTTTTAATGCATGCAACATAGGCAATTTATTCTTCAAGGGCAACAGGCACTTTATTTGTAGATGAAACAATGACATATAAAGTTGTTTGCTAGTAGCAACCTCTTTATTAGTTACAGATTTCTTTAATGTGGATTTTACTACTTCAGAGATTGTGCATATTTACTAATACTGGTGGACTATAGAAGGTTGAGTAGACTTTTTATGATGGAAATGTTCTGAATTGGGCAGTTTTGTCATTGGTGTATGCATTTTGTTTCATTGTTTACTGGAAAAATGTTCAAAACAATAAATTTAAAATGCCCTTTAACAACTGTACTATATTGTACAATGAATATAATGTAATACAGTCAGGAAGGTGTATCAAAGAGCATGTGTATGTTTCATGTTCAAGGGGCCTATGATTTTGAAAACAGCACAGAGTTAATATTTATCTGCCACTGGCAAAATGTATTTTCTTTGAATGTGGGTTTCAATGCTGTTTCAATGTATGTGAGTTTCAAGGGCAGTGAAGTTTTAATGCTAAGTCTATTTTCATTGTGAGATTGCATTGCTTTGTTTAACAGATATCTATTAGGGTTTGTGCTGTAAAATGCAAAATAAAACTTTCAAATGAAATCTAAATCATCGCAGAAGTAAAGCAGTATGCACATTACAGTGTTTATGGTAAATGGGGCAAAATAACCAAGGAATGGGGCATTGGAATGGCTGCAGGGGGGAGGCTCCATTCAACCATGATTTTGTGAGGGGGGGGTAGCAAACTCAGACAGCCCCGGTTGAACTATACCTCTCAGTTGTCCATATTTTTGCAGAATGAATACATATTTGCTTCTTATGTTTGGTTTGTTCCTCATACAATTTGTGGTTTTCTAGCAAATCATTTAGGAATTAAGTCACTAAATGACAGACATTGAGTTTCAGACGTCATAACCTTCAGAAAAATGCATGCTAATGCAAGACCTGTTATTCTAACAACTATCTTAAGTTTATACAAGTGCAATTTTTAGTAGTGTTTGTATGTTCCCCCAATATATTTGGCCTTGTCCAGATTTTCTGCATTAAGAGGTTGAGAGGTATGTGCAAATCACTTTGTAGAATTAGGAATATCCAAACCTCTCCATTGTCTCCAATTTTGGCTCAAAATGTTGCTCTCCCCTAATAATCCCTCCTCAAAATGGCAATTTTGGAAGAAAACGTGATTGAAGTCTCCTAGAATAATGATGTTGGCTTAATGCAGAGGGACACCATATTAGTTAGGTAGGAGATATGGACTGATGGGGTACATAGAGGGGACCTATAGTTAGGTATGACACAGTAAGGAGTTTTGTTAATGCTTAGTTGGATGCAGAGGAATTCCACGTCATTATCTCACCTAGCAAGTCTGGAGATGATGAAATGTTCTTTAAGAATATGTAGACACCATCACCTTTTCATCTCGGGTGATAGGCCTGAACTTGTGGCAAGTATTGAAATCCTGCATTAAAGGAGTGCTGTCATCGGTCTTGAACTAGGTCTCTGTGATGATGCATATATAGATGTTTTCCAGGGGAAGCAGTACTTGTACGGTGTGGACTTTTTAGCTTAGGTCTGAAAAGGAAATTGGTTATTTTCTAATTCATGTAGCTATAAAATTCAGTATAAAAACTGTAAAAGTTTCTGAATGCAAACACACTATTTATTAAAGCAGCATCATGGTAGGGAGTACTTAAGTACAGAGAGATTCAAATATATACATAGACATGAGTTTCTTTATACCTTTTTGTCAAAAACAAACACCATGGTCACACACAGTTTACAGTTGTAACTTTGAAAAAATCTATGTATTTCTTGCACTAAGAAGTTGAGGTGTGTGTGTGTGTGTGTGTGTGTGTGTGTGTGTGTGTGTGTGTGTGTGTGTGTGTGTGTGTGTGTGTGTGTGAGACAGAGTCAGAGAGAGAGAAATGCCCTAGTTAGAGCTAACAGGTGGAATTTATTTTCAAGTGCATTTTCAAGGAATTGTGAGCTTCAAGGGAAGCAAAGGTTACTGCTGCTCATGCTAAGTCTGCTTAAAATGTGCAACTGTTTTGTTTAGCAAATGGTATCATTATTGTGGTACAGAATTTTAAAGCAGTGTTAGCACAGCAGGTAGCATACTTGCATCTTGACGCAAAGGGCTGTAGGTTCTATTCATGCAGCATGTACATTTGTATTTTAAGGGGGTTATGGTACTGCAGTTCTTAGTATGTCCTCCTTTGGATGAGACACCTAATAACTATGAACCTGTTTTTCAGCCTGCCACCCATTCCCTATTGCAATATACCAACTTACCATTTATTTTAATGTAGCACAGGCAATTTATTCTTCAAGGGCAACAGGCACTGAATTTGTAAATGAAACACTGAAATATAAAGTTTTCTAGCAACAACCTCTTCATTGGTTTCAGATCTCTTTAATGTGGAATTTATTCAGATGACGTTTACTTCTGCAGAGATCCTGCATATTGATTGATATTGGTGGATTGTATGACAAGTTTGAGTGGCCCTTTACGGTTGAAATGTTTTGAATTGGGCAGGTTGTCATTATTTGTTCATATGATTTTTTTCATTGCTTAAAAGAAAAATGTTCAGAACTATAAATTTAAAACACACTCTAACAAGTGGTGCTGTATTATACAAGAGATATAATTCAATTATTATATAGTATAATTAATAGTTAGGAAGGTGAATCAAAGAACTTTTGCATGGTTCTAAAAATCTGTGCAAGGAGCTTGATTTGAAAACAGCCCAAAGGTAAACTTAACCTGCCACTGGCCAGATGCATTTTCTTTGAATGTGGATTTCAATGCTGTTTCAGTGAATGTGGGTTTCAAAGGTAAAGTTTTAATGCTAAGTCTGTTTTCATTGTAAGACTATTGCTTTGTTTAGATTTAGTAAATGTCTATCAGTGTTTGTGCTATAAAATTTGAAATAAAAGTTGTAAATAAAATCCAAATATCTGGAATCATTGTAGAAGTAAAGCATAAAACAGTATGCACACTGAGAGATTTGAACAGTGTCTATGACAAATGGGGAGAAATAGCCAAGTAATGGGATACTGGAATGGCTGCGTGGGCAGAGGGGGTGGGGTATGTGGGCAGAGGGGGTGGGGCTATGTGGGCAGAGGGGGTGGGGCTGTGTGGGCAGAGGGGTGGGGCTGTGTGGGCAGGGCTTTGGGTTTGCACCCCCCTGCAAAAATCCTGCGGACTCCTTTGCTCACGTCAGAGAAAAAAGTTCATTTGACAGCCACAAAGACCCTACTATCTGCAAGGAAAATTCTGCAAGCCCTGTGGTTCATGGCCTCTTGCATTCTACTAATTCCATATACAAGACTGCATATGAGGAAACTACAATGGTATCTAAAAAGCCTATGGTGTCAACATTCTCAGGATCTAGAATCAATGATTCCTGTCATACCTTGTCTACAGATAGAGTTCCTTTGGTGGGCAGAGGCCTGCCACCAGAACAAGGGACTGCCATTCACTCTACCCCCTGCCGCCCAAACCCTAACAACAGACGCATCAGACTACGCATGGGGGGGCTCACTTGGCAGGGCAGTGCATTCACGGCAAATGGAACCCAAGTCAAATGCACCTGCATATCAATCAAAAAGAAATGTTAGCTGTACAGAATGCTCTGACAGCCTTCAAGGACCGGATTCTTCCAGGACAATTATTGGTAAAGAAAGACAACACCACTGTTATGTGGTACATAAACAAGCAGGGGGGAACCCACTCATACCCTGTCTGCAGGCTAGCTCTGTGGAACACAGCCTTGAGCTACCAAGTGCATCTACAGGCTCAATTCCTGCCAGGGAAGCTAAATACACTGGCAGATGACTTAAGCAGAAGTCTGATGGACCCACACAAATGGAAACTGGAACCAAAGATATTCAACATGTTGAGAAACAAATGAGAGAGCCCAGAGATAGACCTATTTGCCTCCCCCCAGAACTACCAATTGGACAAATTCTGCACAAGGACTCCCACAAACAAGCTTGGAAAGTGGATTCCCTGTCCTTCACCTGGAAAAACCTATCAGTGTATGCCTTTCCACCTCTGCTTCTCCTCTCCAAGGTACTACTAAAAATCAAACAGAACAAACCAAGGACAATACTGATTGCACCAGACTGTCCATGCCAACGCTGGTACCCCCTCTTGCGCAGTGTGTTACTGCTGGCACCATGGCACCTGCCTCACACCCTTGCTCTGCTGTCTCAGCAGGAGGGCCAGATTCTGCACCCACAGCTTCAAACCCTGAACTTGGCAGCCTGGCTAATTACCTGATCTCACCATTCCCATCCCTCAGTAAGCAAGTGATGGATGTTATTCTGGAGGCAAGGAGGCCTAGTACTAGAAAATCCTATGCCAAAAAAATGGAAAAGATTCTGTTCCTGGAGCCAAACTCATGGGATGTGCACAGCAGCACCCAGTTTACCTCAGATTCTTCAATAAATAAAATATGAGAGGGGGCAAGCCACCCACGCCCCCCACATGCCCCCTAATATATATATACTAACTCCAGGGTCACACTGCAGTGGGGCAAGGCCATCTCAAACTTTAGGTGAAATGTGCTTTGGTGAATTGTGTTTTAGGTGAATTGTGCTTTAGGTGAAATGTGCACACCAATTTGAGTTTAGGTGAAATGTGCTTTCGTTGAAATGTCGTAGACCCATATATATATATATATATATATATATATATATATATATATATATATATATATATATATGTATGCATGTATATGGTTACCCGGATCTATGTCACATAATCGAACCACACTTTGCCAAAACACTTTTCATAGAGATGAAAAGAGTGAAATTCAATAAAGCAAACGTTGAAATCAGTGAAAAATACCACAGGAAAAGGAAGCACTTGGCCTCCTTACAAATCCCACACACCTCAGCATGTAATACCCACCCAGTTTCCTAAAACTGCCCAACTGCTTCCTTTCCCTGTGGAATTTTTCACTGATGTGAACATTCGCATCATTGAATGTTCGCTCTTTTCTTCTCACCAAAAAGAGTTTCAGCTAAGTGTGGGTCGATTATGTGGATTAGACCCAGTTACCTTCTTGTGGTTTAACGTATGCACTTTTTGAGAGGTATGACTACCCTTCGACTTCACATTTCGTCACTTGTTGATATAAGTCAAGTCACATGTTGTCAACTGTAGGGCACTACCTGGTATTTCCCTTAAGATGTGGTTGTATGGCCATGGAGTTAGTTTATGTAAGTATAAGACTGTGGGTCAAAGTACTCATGTCTAGGGGTCTGAGGGGGTGTTGAATATCTGCAGTTTTCTTTAGTAACAGTAAAGTGTCCTTCCATATCACTGTTGCAGTATTCCTTAACTCATTCCCTCCAGTATAACTCTTTTGAGTGTGTACCTTTAATTCCTAGTGGGTGTGGCTTGAGCCTTTAGAAAATTAAGTTGTCACCTTACTGTTCTAATAAATAGTCATTGACAGAGGTCAAATATCAATACAGTTGTGTTTGCCATCATGTGTGCTTCAAGATAAAATATTTTGATACCTTGTACATAGCATGGTTTTGGAATTATTAATGCAAATATGAACAAGCAATATTTGACCCCTAGAGACACAGTGGGAGGTAAGTGCAGATACACCTGGATGTAGACTCGGCTATAATGAGTTAAACTAGGAAGATCCCCTACCAAGGATAGTCTAATATCCTGTCAGTATACAAAAGCTTTAGGATTACTAGTACTGTATGTCACATGCTTGCTCCCTGCTTACACCGCAGGGTATAAAGGTGACGTACATATCTCAGAACTTCTTTGTTGCTAGTCAGAACGCCATCTTCGATAGTCAGTCTGAACACTCCTTCATCTGCTGGTTACCAAGCCGTTTCAGAGAAGTTCCCCTTTGGGGTTTTTCTTCTTATCTTTGATTTCATTACTTTTGTTGTGGGGTTACATGTCATACAGAAAGGGAAAATATCAGTGAGGGAGACAGATACCCCATTAGAACCATCACGAGCAGTGTTTGTTTTGTTTGAGTACTTCTCATGACCATATGTCGTGCCCGATTTCTCAGATGTTTGTCCAGGAAACTCTTCTTAGGTGTCTCTCTTCTGTCTGTCTACCTTGAGAACCACTGTCTTAAGTTGTTAGCATAAAGTGCATTGGCAGAATCATCCCGGCCCAAGGATCAGCCATCTACTAAGAAGAAGACCAAAAAGGTTACGTTGGCTTCGGCTGCTATACTGCCTTTCTCGAGTGTCTGTCTCGAGGCTGATGAAAGTCTGAAGTATCGTCCAGTTATTCTGTCAGATTCCTGCCATGACCATTTCAGATGCCGGCATGGATCCATTTTCTCACATGTCCTTGGAGGCTGTGCAGATGTTCTTCATGTTTCATTGTTGCAGTCATTACATTTGGGTTATCTGCTTGCAGTAGCCCTCAGTCAGCCTGATTAACAAAGTCTTGGGTCCTACGTCAGTTGCTGTCTCTTCTTCCATGATGTCAGGTCGTCAGCGGTATAAAACATGCAGCCGACGTCATTACATCAGTCTTTCTTGCCGTGCGGTGCCCGAAGCAGAAGCAGTTTGCAAGTGCTGGTCGGCCGACTCCTGAAATTTTCGTTTTTGAGTTTCAGAATCGAAGTCTTCAACTAGCAAGTTCCAAATTTCTTAAGATCTTTAGGGCTGACTTCCCTTTAAAAAAAAGCAGAAAACAAAACATATTTCCCCTGCTCCCAAGGATCCGCAGCATTGAGTGGCAGAATTTCATACAAGGGTTGTTTAATGCACTCCCGGCCTTGAAGCCCCCCCAAGGAGTTTCTGTACTGCCCCCTTTGGTCTTCTACTCCTCTTAAGAGGCATAGGGAGCAGGATGCTTCTGATGAGGGTTTGGACTCTGAAGAAGAGTCTTTAGCCTATTCCTCTCAGATCCCTTATCCATTAGAATATGGTTTTGAAAAATAGAACTCCATTAATATAGATTCTCCCTTTGAAGAACTTTTCTTTGGAGATACTATATCTCAGACAATCGAATTTTTTAAATGTGACTGTTCCCAGGTTTCTGATGTCCAAAAGAGGTACTATGAACTCCTCCAGATGGAGTCTCATAAGCCTTCTGCTGTCACTCCTGTCCTTGCTGCCTTGTTGAACATTTTTTCATCAGCTTCTCAGGCTCTTCATTTTCAGCCCCTAGCTGAAAAAAAAATCTGATAGGTTTTATAAGGTGCCTGATGATTGCAAATGTCCTTCTGCTATTCCCTCTGTTGTTTCTGTTTCTTCAGACAAACCTAGTCCAAACTATTGCCTTCCACTAAATTACTTCCTTCTGATAAGAACAGTAGGGCCATGGAAAGGTTGAGCAAAAAAGGTGTACACTGCGGCTGTCTTAGCCTCTCGGTCTATTGACTGCTAAAGCCATATGACCAGATATGTTTTAGCTCTTCTCTCCCAAGCTTTTCGGGTTATTTCTGACCTTCCTGACTCTGAGGGGAAGGCTTTGGCCCTCTCTTTGTTTCGATCCTCTTCTTAAATGTCCCATCATTCTGTTAAATATAGCTCTGATGCAGCTGATGCTTCTTCTAGAGCTGCTACATTTGGTTCTGTGTTCAGACGTTATTATTGTCTTCACCTCCAGCTTTTGCCTGATGATATTAAGGTTAAATTGATGGATGCTCCTCTTGACAATAAAAATCTGTTTGGTTCTGCAGCTGCTGAGCTTTTTAAGTCACTGCAAGAGAAGGGAAAGGCCTTGGAGGAATTGAAACATATTTTTGTTTCCACTTTTCCCAAATTCAGAGGAATTGTACTTCTAAGCCTGCCTTTGTACGTACACAGTCTTACCCCTTCCCAAAGGTAAAAAGGGTTCTAGATGGACTCCTCCTGCTAAGTTTCTTCAGACTCGTACTATTCACGACCCTTCTTTTCCAGAGAAGCCAGGTTCTGTCTGACTACCTTCTTCCTCCCTCTTAAATTAGGTTCCTTTATCTCTTCGTCTTTCCCTGTCTGTTCACAACTGTTTAGGGATCACTTAGGATTCTTGGTTTCTGTCCATTATTCATCAGGGATATTACATGGTGTGCAAATCCCTACCTCCTTTTTGGGGCATTCCACAACCTCCTCAAGACCAGCTGCCCTTTTGTCCAGATGTACTTCAGAGCCTTTTGTCTCAAGTCATCATCCAAGCAGTTTCTGTACCTCACAAGGGAAGAGGTTTTATTCCAGGATGTTTCTGGTCCCTATAAAAGAAGGTACCTGGAGACCCAGTCTAGATTTTTCTTAGGTCAACACATTTTAAAGGTTCTTTCCTTTTGAATGATGTCCCTTCATACCCTGTTTCCTCTTCTTTTACCTCAGGCTTTTCTAATCTGGATTCCGATGATGCCTATCTCCATATTCCTTTTCATCCCTGTTTCAGGAAATTTTTGCATTTCTCTGTTTCTTCCTTGCATTTTCAGTTCTGTGTTTTGCCCTTTGGCCCCTCTACTGCTCTAAGGGTCTTCACCAAATGCCTCGCTCCTGTGATTGATTTTTGCAGGATGAGAGGAAATACAAATCTTTCCTTATCTGGACAATCTGCTCATTTGGGCCACTGCTACAAAGACCTTGCTTCAGTGCCTTCACTATGCTGTTTTTCTCTTGCAAAGCCTAGGGTTTGCAGTAAATTTCCAAAACTCCTTCCTGATTCCTTCTCAGGATCATGTTTTTCTTGGGTGCTGGCTCCAGACCATTCCTCCACTGGAATCCTTGCTGCCTCCCAAGACTTTGGCTCTGATTGCCTTTTTTCCTCTGGTCTCAGTTACAGAAAGGGAGTTTCTGAGGGCTGTGGGATACATGGCTTCCACTGTTCTTATGCTTCCTCTAGCCAGATTTCATATGAGAAAGCTACACTGGTTCCTGAAGTCAGTTTGGCTTCAACCTTTTCATCCTTTGGACTTTGGAATTCCTCTTCTTCCATGCCTCAAGCTAGAGCTGTGGTGGTAGATTCATCAACTGTCTCTGAACCCAGAGCTTCCTTTTCAGCCCCCAGTCCCTTCTCAGGAACTCTTTTCTGATGCTTCAGACATGGGGTTGTGGGCTTCTTTCAGCCCTCTAATAGTTTAGGGCCTTTGGTCCCTTTCTCAGAGGGTGGAGTATATCAGCATCAAAGAGATGAGAGCCATCCTTTCATACTTTATTCATTCCAGGGCCTCTAAAAATTTTGATGTGGTACATCAACAAGCAAGGGAGGACTCAGTTTGACCTCTTCTGCAGACTAGCTCTTTAGGGTTGGGATCAGGCTGTCCAGTAATAGGTGACTTCAGGATGTTTGTATTCTGTTAGAACAAAACCTTGTGGCAGTCTCTCTGAGCAGGTCCATAGCACAGACTCAAAAATGAATGTTTCACAGAAATGTTTTTCTGGACACTGTCCACCAGTGAGATACTCTTGGTATAGATATTTTTGCCTCTGAACAGACAACTTTCTTTTATTTTGCACTAGAGTCCCATGTCCTCTGGGTTGGAAGATGGATGCCATCTCTTTTACTTGGAAGGGGACTTTTTTATGCCTTCTCTCCCTTTCCTCTCATGCTGAGGGTCCCGTTCAAGGTATAACAAGACCCTCCCAAAATCTTGTTGGTGACTCCGTTTTGGCCCAGACAGCATTGGTTCCCTCGTCTTCTGCACCTAGCCAAGGGCAATCACCACAAGTTACCTCACAGGGTGGGCCTATATAGACAAGACAAGGGGTCTTTCATCCATTCTCACTTATCCACTCTTCACCTGATACTGTGATTGATGTGATTTTGATCTCTTTTAGGCACCTTTTTTCTATGGACATGATTTGGGTTCTGTAGGAGGCCAGGAAACCCACTACCAGGAAATCGTATTTGTTCAAATGGAAGAGATTTTCTGTTTGATGTCTTGTTCATTACCTGGCTCCACTTTCTGTGGAAGTTTCTTTGGTTCTCTCTTGTTTGTATGAATTGCTCCATGCTAGGTTGGCATACTCTTCAGTTAAAGCCCACCTTTCGGGAATTTCTGCTTGTCTGCCTTTGACTTCTCCCTTTACTTCTAGATTTGATATCAAACAATTTCTTAAAGGTGTCCTTCATATCAGACCTCCCTGGAAGCCTATTTCTCCTTCCTGGGACCTTCATTTTGTTCTTGAAAATTTGTTCCAGGCTCATTTTGAGCCTTCAGCTTCGGCTTCCTTGCAGCACTGTACTTGGAAGATTGCTCTTCTTTTGGCCCTTACTTCAGCTAGATGGGTGTCTGTGCTTCACCCCTTATGGCTGTACCTCCTTTTTTGTTTTTTCATAGGGACATGATGTCTCTTCATACTAATCCTTCTTTTATGCCCAAAGTGGTTAATTAGTTGCCTGTTTATCAGTCTGTTCATTTGCCCACTTTTTTCCCTTCTCCACAGTCTGCAAGTGAGAAGGTTCTTCACACCGTGGATTTGCATAGACAACTCAGATATTATTTTGATAAGACTAAAGCCATTCATAAATCTGAGCAGCCTTTTGTTTCATTTCATCCTAGGTCTCTAGGTTTGGCTGTTTCTAAGCAAAAAATTTCTTCTTGGATCTCTAAAGCAATTTCTCTTTGTTAATCTTTTCATGGGAAAAACCTTTCTACTTGTGTTAAGGCTTATTCTACCAAGGCTGTTGCTTCTTATGGTGCCTTTTCAAAGGATTGGATACCAATCCATCCCTGAGGCAGCTACTTGGACTTCTATACATACTTTACTATACATTACAAGCTGGATATGATTTCTGGAGCTAGAGCCAGGTTTGCAAGGGCTGTCCTGCATGGTTTTCTTTGGGGACACTTCCATTAAACTCTGTGGACACATTCCCACACTAACAGTATGGTGGCATCCCTTCAGGATGCATTAAATATATCTGAATCATTGTTTAATATAAAGGTTATAAGGCTTTTTATTAAAAAAAATGGATGAACATGTATGAGGAATGATGGGGGGGCTGCATCACAAACCGAGTCTACCATATACTGAGATGCGTGTAAGAACTGGAGCCAGACAGCTGAATGAAGAA
Source organism: Protopterus annectens (assembly GCF_019279795.1). Classification (NCBI taxonomy): domain Eukaryota; kingdom Metazoa; phylum Chordata; order Ceratodontiformes; family Protopteridae; genus Protopterus; species Protopterus annectens. The sequence goes on from NC_056736.1 coordinate 571,559,228, forward strand.
AGTAGAAAGTCTGTATAAATTAACAGGATGATGTGAGAAAAAAGGCTTCTAAAGCAATTTCTGAAGGTAAAAATAAACATTGCAGTGATGTGAGGGTAGGGTTTATTTCAGAATTCTTTTGAGAATGAAAGAATGAAAACTAGTAACAGCAGTAAATATTTAAGAAATTGCTGGTGGAGGGTAATGTATGTGAATGCTGGAATTGTAGATATGCTTCCTCTTGCCAACAGTGTTCAGATAATTACAACAAATCAGCTGCATTTTTCTGATCATACACTATGAATTGTGTACAGTATATGTTTATTCCACAGTCTAATTTGCAAAAATAGTAAGTCATAAGGAGTATTTTTATTGCAGAGTTTACCTGTTCACTCTAGGAAATAGCTGTCTTTCTCACCTTAGTGGTAGGTGAATAACAAAGAGCACTTTAGAGGAAAGAATCACGGTAAAGCTAGATGCCACTGAGGCACCAGATCCAGTCACTATGGAGTCACATTAAAAAAAAAAAATATTTTCTAACCAATCTGATTTCTTTGACTGAGTAATGGACCAAATGGATCATGAAAAGGCCTTTGGCTCCAGCCTTCTTGGATTTCAACAAGAAACTTTAGTGAACAAATTGGACAACCTTGGGAGTGGGTCATTTGGCAGTAGCATAGAAATGTTGACCAAAGGGTATCGACTAATAACAGGTGGCATACCTCTGAGAGAAAGGTTTGAGTACCATTTGGATACTAGAATAATAAACCCTTAGTCTAATCTGTGCTAGTGATGGTATAAGTAGTTCTGGTGATGGTATAAGTAGTTAAGTCCATCTCCCATCAGGATTACTTTATCAAAAAATACAAAACAAAAAGTTAAAAATGGTAGGTTTGTTTGAAGTAGTGACATGTTTTCCACACCCCCATGCAGTGGTCCTTCACCCCTGTACTTAATATAACAAATTCTGAGGTTGCGAAATCTTGAAGGAAGCTTTACATATGTCTCACTGGAGTCAGACTCAGTCATACAACTCCACTTCCAGGGCAAGCAATAAAACAAACAAAATCATTGTTTTATACCACCACAGATGCCCAAATAAATCTGTAAAATTTCACTTTTATTATTAAATTAAAACAAAAAAATGAACATCTCTGCTATCCACGTGCAAAGATTTGTAACAGCAGAGCATATGCATCTTTTAAATATTCATGTGAAAATAAGCAACCAGTCAAATTCATGGAACTAACTCAAGCTTTTACCAATCATAATATTACTATTATTTATTTATTTATTGGCATTTGTTTACCGGGAAAGTCCACTGGACCAAGAGAACCCATTTTCAGTGGAGGCCCGGGGAGAAAAGGTCCACAGTATAACAGCGCATAACATACAAAACAGTACATAAAATATAAACCAACTAGAAGATACAAGCGATATTCACAAAACAATTAATACTATACAATAGCTGAAAAAGTGTGCAGACACATGATATGTACAGATTTGTATAGGTAAAAATTACCAACTAGGAAAGTGATTGTAATATTAAGCACAAGAGGTAACATACTGAAGAAAATGATTTAGAAGTATATTCAGCATGTTTTGAGAGTAAACACCTACTAGCAATTACAGAATGCATATTTCATCAACAGTCATTATTAGGTCATTTAGGGTAAGTAGTTTCATAAATTAAAGTAAACCAAGATTCCTCTTCTAGCAAGGCCTCCCTTATATTCAAAAATAAAAAGCATTTAAAGCCTACATAGATAATAAAGGACTTGAAATCCTCAATGTTACTACTGTGCAATGTAATTCTATTAAAGTTCCTTATTATACATGTATGCCGGTGTTACTGTTCTACTATATTTAAGTAATAACTCATGGATGGGTGTGGATAATACTGGATTTACCCACGGTTGGTGTGGTTTGTTCACGAGGGCGAAGCCCAAGTGACCAAACAAAGCCAACCGTGGGTAAATCCAGCATTGCCCACACCCAGCTGTGGGTTATTGCCATTATACAATGACATTATTTAAGAAAAAAAATACTTTTCTTAAAAAATTTCATTGTATAATGCCTCCATGCTACCCTTCCGCAGGTAACCTGGGACATTTCTGATGTACTGCGCATGTGTAAGGGTCATATTCCCATGCTTACGCAGTGTATCAGTGCTTTACAGAGGTAGTAACAGAGAAAGGAAGATCTCCGTTGCTTTTTTAAGGCTGTCTCACTATGTTAAACAAGTTTAACATAGTGAGATATCTTTAAAAAAGCAACATAGAAAGGAAGATCACCGTTGCTTGTTTTTAAGATATCTCACTATGTTAAATGTCTAACATAGCGAGATTAAAGCAACGGAGATCTTCCTTTCTCCGTTGCTACCTGTGCACAGACAAAAAAAAAAAATCAGGAGATATACTAACAGAAAAAGTCCAGGCGACCGGACCTTTTTCCTAAGTATATGTCAGATTTACAACAGGCACACTGGTTGGTCTGGCCAATCAGCGTGTTCGTTTTTGAATGTTTATGGCCAGTCATTGTATATTGTACACTAATTAACTCATGATGTGGAGGAATAAGTAGGCTGTACCAGAGACAAATTGAGCCAGTTTGTTTATGGCTGGGGTGCCTTCTGTGCTGAATTGACATATCTACCCAGTATACATGTTTTTTGCTAGGTGCTACAGTTTGCTTCACATTCCAGAGTTGTACCTTAGGTGAATTGGCATCCCTCCAAATCATCTGTAGGTGTCATGAGTATGTGTGTGTGTGTGTGCGTGTGTATGTGTGTGTTTGTTCATTCTTTGAATAGTTAGCACACCATTCTGTGTGTGTGTGTGTGTTCATTCTTTGAATAGTTAGCACAAAATTCAGTGTGTGTGTGTGTGTGCATGTGTGTGCGCGCGTGTTGTGTTCATTCTTTGAATAGTTAGCACATCTTTCAGGATTATTTCCCACCACTGCCTTGTGCCCAGTGAGTGCTGGGAGAGCTTCCATCTTCCCCAAAACAATGAATTAGATTAAGCAGGTAGTGATATATATATATATATATATATATATATATATATATATATATATATATATTTTTTTTTTTTTTTTACCATGGTGGTATTATAACTTGTGCTTAACTTGAATTCGGGAGCTAATGTGTGTCCTTACAGTGAGTGTCCTCACAGAGGAGAAGTGTTGCAATCACCATAGTAACAGCATATGACTGTGCAGCGGGTATGCAGGGAATTGGCTTGGGCTGTGATGCTTAACATGCAACTAAATGTGCCTAAACCTCTAAGAGTACCAGTGGTGTCCTAGGTGGAAAAAAATTCAGACTCTTTCTTGAATACAGTATGAGCTCCCTTCCCAGCACAATCATATGACATGCCTTGTATAAGAGGTGACTACTTCTGATCGCACACGAAGTAAGTCTAGTCACAATCTCTGCTGCCGTGTCCTAGAGTTAACAGCCAGTGGTCAAGAGAGATGCAGTGTGCTGGTTTAAGGTTGTGAATGGTTCTGTGCTGTAATTAGCTGATGCTTTTAATTGAGAGAGAAATAGTTCATTTTTTTAATCTGATTCTCAGAAATCTTCATGGATACATAGAATAACAGGATAATAGTAAGTTTACAAACATACATTTCTTTTTTATAAACGGAAGATGAGAAGTTAATGGCTCTGATTTCTTTGGGCACTGTAAGACCTTTTATCTGTTGGGAAAGACTGAAGGAAAAAACAGTGAACGTGGAGGACAGTTCATGTTTTTCAGAATGTGCTTCAAAGAGTCTTAGAATTTTAAGAGGTTCTTAAATGCAGGTGAACTTTGGCACTGATAGACTGGAAAAGTACTGAAGTAAAATTGTTGGGAAATCATGCCTTCCTGTTCATTATGATGCTGTTCTTATTATTGTAGCTTCCGTTTTTTTTTCCTCAGTCATGCAATTTCAAATTGGTGCTTACTCTTTGACTCAGCAACCCCACCCCATCTAAACTTTCCACATAGGTGCTGTGTATGTCTAAAGTGTTCTCTGAGCAGACAGCCCACTTGGGCTGAGTATGTCATGTCTTCAACACCCAGTTTGATTAACAGTAGGTTGTCTGCAGGGAGGAGACAATTTTAGACCTAATACTGCATTTTTCATTTTAACCTGATATATTACATAAGGCACTCAAATACTTGTTTTCTCTTTGGAAAATAGTTAGTACATAATTAATCCAGGATAGCTTTAGGAAATACGATCCTATCTGCTGGAAGACAAATGTTTGAACTGAAAAATTCTCTCAGGCTGGTAGGGTTGCAGAAACATCTTAAGTGAATTACAGGAACAGTATATATAGATTATATACAAATTACCTTACTTACTTTAGGCTTTCAAACAGTTGCAACAAATCAGCTGTATTTTTCTGTTAATACACCACGAATTGTATACAGTATTCCTTATTCCACAGACTGACTGGCAAAAATAGTAAGTCATAAGGAGTACTTCTTCTACTTCTACTGCAAAGTTTACCTGTTGGCTCATCTCCTTGTAGATGTAGCACTGAGGCAGGAGATGTGTCCACTTTTCTACTTGAAAAAGAAGTCTGAGCAAATGGTTAATGCTTGACTTGACTAGGTTATTCACTAGACGCAAAATTCCTAATAGCTGCTGGGAGTTGGTCTGTAGGTGAAGTGTTTTAACATAATGTTTTTTTGGTTTTTTGTCACCGCACATGTTCTGCTTATGAAGTAAAGGGATGGGTGCAAGTTTGCTGCAGTCTTTCACCCAGGCTATAACCTATGTGTTAGGGTATAAGCTAAGGCTGTGAGAAGCTGAGGGATTAATGACAAGAGACAGTTAGTATGCTTTCAAAGCTCAGTGAGAAGAAATGCTAATACAGCTTCCTCTCAATGTGATCCTAATGTTTGGAGATTCAGATCAGTGAAATCGGAGACAACAAAGTCCTCCTTCACTGACTTTGATTAAACAGGTAATAGAAATCTGATCCATCAAAGCAGAGAGTTTTCAGAGCATGTCGTGTAAACAGGTTAAATGCTTATTTAGTCTTTGCCCGAGTGCTCGCAGGAGGAGACACCAGTTCTCAAGTGCTACTGTTTACAGAGTGCTTCATCGAGCTACAGCTTACATATGCTGCATTTAGTTATATTCGAAGTGACAATGTATCCTTACCCCAGTCATGCAGGGCTACTAATATCTTGCCTGTGGTTTATGCTGTGTGTCAGTCTCTCTCACCCCATTACTGTAAGAACCAGTATGGGAAAGTTCACTGGGTTGGCTTCTGCTGAGTTTGGCACTCTTCCCATGTGCTCAGGCTGACACAGCCCAGAGTAGTCACTTTACTGGAACAGGCACACACTGTCAGTAGTAAGTGAACTGTGTGTATTCCTGACCATAATTTGCTAGTTTGATTGCTTTGCCACTTTGTGGTGATACCATGTAAATGCTAGCCTTGGTTTCTACCCTCCCTGAGAATGGAAAGTTAACTTCTTTGCATCTGATACTTGGGTTGTTGACCCAGTCAAAGGTTAAGCATGCCACCTTAGCCCTCTGTACAGACAGGACATGTGATGCAGCTGAAAGCTCTGAGCCTGTAGTCCTTATAGACTAAACTTGAGTTCACCGTCACCAATGTAGTACCATTTTACATAGTAAATGCAGCTTTTTCCCTATAGTCCTGGCAGTCATATCATCTTAAAATAGGCAGTGGTTCACCAAATTCTTCCTAACCCAAATAGCATTAATAAAATATAGACTTTATTCATTTTAGCTAAGTAAACCTGCTAGGCACAAGCCTCTTTCCATGGGTTATCGGGGAGCAGTGCCAGGTCAAGCGAATTACTCAGGTTTATTATACAAATAACAAATACCGAGGCTTCATTACATTAACATGTTATTAAGGGCCCAGGCTACCAGTGAATAGTATTTTCATATATTATTGTAACATTAAAACTATTTAATCCTTCCTTAATTGCAAATTTATTTGCTCAGACAGTATTGCATCTTAAATTATTTGTTGACTGCCCCTGAAGGTGGGAAAGTTTAGGTATACTTGTGGACCATTATATAAATGCATATACATATTCAAACGGGCCATATCACCCATCAGAAGTAAATAAATATGTATACATATACTCATTGACCATAATATTTATCACAAGTAAATAAATACATGTATCCACAAATGCATATCTATACCATTATATTTAATATAGTATTTTAACAACCACTACTTTTTATTTATTTATTTATTTGTTTACCGGGAAAGTCCGATTTTGAACAAAGACAATTTTCAGCAGAGGCCTGGGGAGAAACGTTCCAGACGCATGTCTTTGTAACTGTACTTACATAAAACTAAAAAGGCATCCTGTTCAGGCAGGCCATTATATTTTGGACAAGGCTAAAAGCTGTAACTGTAGATGGAAAAAATTAGTCAGATATCCAGTTATACATATCTCAGGAGCTGAGTCTGAATATTCATTTGAAAAGCATTTGATAAGTTGAGTTCATAAAGCTGAACTCTGTTTAAAAAAGTACTTTGTTTTAGATTTTAAGTTGGTAGTTTGAAGTAGTAAGAAGAAGGCTTTAAATGTACGTACTGAATCACTCGCTGCAGCGAACATTTTTGTTTTCTCCTTATTCCTGCAGCTACTACATCACCTTCAATATGTATATATATTTTTAGATACCTATTATGTGCATAATTCTCAGACATTTCAGTTTATCATTATAATGTCATACTGTTTTTGTAGAAGTACTATACTATCTTCTGACATATTTGTTTTTTATTATTGTTTATTTGTGTAACTATTATGCATATTGTCTGAACAATTGCCTTTTTAAATGTTTCAGAATGTCTACATTTTCCTTTTATATTTTTGGTCTGTTCCACATAAAATTTGTCTTTTTTTGACAAATCATTGAGGATGTAAGTCAGTAAATAATGATCAACAGCTGAGTTTCAGATTTCCTATCCTCACAAAACCTGTTGCTATGGTATTTTTTAAGTTTATAAGAGTAATATTCAACAGCTGTCCCTGAATTTTGTTGTTGTCACCTACCCCCACCCCCATTTATGTCCCCAGATCACCTCTGTAAATAGGCTCTACCCACCAGGGTCAAACCAGAGTAAGTAAAACAGTGCCCATAATCATATCTGTTACTTTCTGTTTTAAATTAAATAAATTATCATTTCTCACTGAAATATATGCATGAGAAAGCAATGCATCTAGCTTGCAGTTACATTAAAAGTTATAAAAACATTGTACATTCTTTTGCAAGATAAAAATGGACAAACTGGTGCAGAATTAATTATCAGTATGAGAATCCTGTTCAGAAAAAAATGGTGACACTTGGTTAATCAAAACTTCATCCATACACAGTGTTCGTCTTTTGCATACAGCTACAGATATTGATTGAAATGAGTAGCTAAGGATTCTGGTAGGGTTGAATTTGTAATATTTACCTATTCTTTACAGTGTATTGTTGTGCAGCTTTAAGGTGCCAAACAATAAAGCATCTTTACTAAAGTACATCTTTAAAAGAACGCACTTAACAAAGATGACAAGCTGCTAGTGTTTAACTCCTAAATAAACCTCTCTCTGTGCAGTGTTTGGAAAGTGCCATTCTGTGGCTAGTTTAGTTCACAACTATGCTTTAAGTCACTGAATATTCCCCTTGATTCCTATGTTCAGCTCTTGATGGCTCTCACTAATTTTGATTTCTCCACTTTCTAATTGAAGTGTTTGAGTAGTCATGTTTGCCACTACTGGCCTGACTTCAGTGTGTATGTGAAGTTGACTAGGAGGAAAGCACAGGATGGAGAAATCCTAAGGATGCTTATCTGCATCAGAGTAGAATGGAATAGTCTTCACTCTGACCCTGGTACTACAACCATCACATTGCTGACTTGGAGGAGGGGGGTACAAGACAGAGACTCCAAAAGTGCTTGCTTCCATTGAAGTGGAAAGGAACAGTCCTCATTCTTACTATAGTGCCACAACCATCACATTGCTCAAGGGAGAGAGCAGGAAGGAGAATCCTAAGGGTGCTTACCTCCATCAGAATGGAATGGAATAGTCTTCATTTTCACTGTAATGCCACAACCATCGCATTGCTAGGGGAGAGTGAGCGCAGGAGAGGGAATCCTAAGGGTGCTTACCTCCATCAGAGTGAAATGGAATAGTCCTCATTCTCACTCTAGAGCTACAACCAGTTGTGTCATACTGGAATCCAGCTTCTACCTATTAACATGGATGAAAGAACATGAATTTATAAGCCTCGATTTTGTAACCATTTTAAAGTCCACATAAAGCACACATTTAGTGCACAGCTGTCAGAACACCGATTCCTATCTTAAAACATAAGATAGTATCTTATCTCAAGGAAGATCATCAGTGTTAAGGCTTAAGATAACAAACTTATGCTAAAGTCTGTCACACTGCAAGAAACATTGCTCCAGTTTCTCTGTTTCCATGCTTCATTTGTAATAGTTTGATGCAGCTTATCTGTACGAAAGTGTGTCCTTCACATTCAGCTCAAGATATCATACCACGAACAGTACGTAAACTCAAAGAGCCTTCACTTTTACTGACTGTAAATTTTTGCTACACAGTTTTATCAGTAGCTGACATAAACAAGTGGTTATTATCTTCTCTTAGAATTGTTTTTTACATGGCTCTAAGGTTAATAGACCCTGGGTAATAGCTTCATTGTTCATTTCAGTTTCATTGTTAAATAATCATGTCATCACTTCATCAGTCAGTATATTTATTTAAATTACTAAACGCATGTAGCTGTGTTTGACAGATATACGGTGAGTGGTGATAAAAGGCAATAGGTTGATAATGCTAAGTTTCACTACAATAACTTGTTTAAACAAAACTGTTTAGTAGGAGATCTGATTTGTTTCTGCACCACAAAGAGATGGGATAACTCACAGCATTATTGTGCCTTGATCAACCACAGTGAAACAACTGCATTTTTGTGAGATGTAAACCACTGTTTGGTAGCAGTAATGCACTCAAGTGGTGGGTTACTCAGCAGTTCATGTGCCGGGGAGGTCAAAGCACTTGGCTTCGCAGTATGAATCAGCATAGCCCTTGACCAGTTTTGTTACAAACGGTAAGTAATATCTTATATTGCACACTTACATAGAATTATTCATTTTGTTGATCAAGATTCAGAAAGTGTCTCGTGGACAGATCTATAGCACAAGTAAATAAACTCATCTTCACAGCCTTACATTTCACTTGATCAGCAGCAAAATACTCCCATTGTTGCACTTTTATAGAATAAAAGGGAAAGATGTGCCTAGAAAGTTATGTACTCATTCTGGAATTTTTTGTCATAGGACAGCCTGATGTCAGCCGCTGACGTGTTGTCTGTCCTTGCGGCAAGAAGATGCTGAGAGATTATAAAAGGACTTTTCTAGGCTGTTCAAGTGTATGCATTAACTTGCCATCTTATGGATTGTTGTAAAACCAGCTTTATATTTCACAGAACATCTAGTTTAATTAATGGAAAACATGGTACATCTGATTGCACATATAGCCATGTGTTCTACTCTATTGTCAACTTTAGCAGTAAAAATAAAACTTTCTGCTACTGATGCATTAGACCATGGTTATGTTTATGAAGGAATTTCAAAACAATTTAAACAGGTGTTTTCTATAAACCAGGTAAAACAAAATAAAATGTTCTGTTTACTGCTTGTACTTTTGACAGTTCCGAAGAACTTGGTGCCACTTTGATTTATAGCTGTAATGTAGTCACTTTACAGTAGCATTAACCATTACCTACACATACTTAATAATGTGGAATAATAATAGTATAACTTTCTAGTACACTTTGATACTTTCATTTGTTTTTATTTTGTTTTAAGGGACCACAGGTATAAATTTCAATACTTCTTGTCCACCTCCACCCATTGTAAGCAAAACTCTGGGAACTTTCATATTCAGCTTACAGTCTATGTAAGCTGTCTTGTCCTGCTCTGTAAGTATTAACATGGAATGACCAATGGCACTACTATAGCCTTTTATCTCTTGGTCACTGTCATCTTCAGCAACATGGAAAATAATACCCTGGCTGGTATAATTTTTGCTGACAATGACAGTGCATTTGGCTGTCACCCCCCCCCCCTTCTCATTTCCCAATTAAAAGCCTATGACCTGGTCTCCACTGCTTTGGAATTATTTCCCAGCTGCTTCAACAGCAGTGCAGTAAAGGTAACAGTGCAGTGGATTGTTTTCATATCTTTTCAGTTTTCCAAAGATATACCTCAGGTTTCAGTCATCGCTCCCACTCCTAAGCAACTCTGCTCCATCAGCCACTGCTAGCAGAGACTCATTCGGCTCTGTCCTGCTTGTTCACATGACTTTACAGGAGACAGTGCACATCATCTTGGAAGGGCAGGCTCTCTGGGACTGTCAGCAGGAGGTGCTTGGCAACCTGGCACTGTCTGTCTGGTTCTACCCTGAAATCATGTCCATCATTTCAATACTGGGGGAAGTGTGATCCTTGATTATTCCTCATCCTTTTTCCTGAGCATGGGTACTAAACAAAAGTCACTTTCATGCTTAAAGCCTGCTGTAGGGCTACCATATTCCTTTGATATGGTGCCCACCTGGCAACAGGGAAATGCCATTTGCTAACCAGATTATCCCACTTGGCACACAGTCTCATTTTAGGGTCAACCTAGATGCAATGACTGTATAAGTGACTTGCTCAGATTCACACAATAGGCAGACGGAATGCCTCAAGGTCTAGGTCTAGCAGCACATAGCTGTAAACCTGTGAGTCAAACTGCCATCCTTGGATCATCTCCATCCTTGAATAGGGACTTCCCCTCCCCCCATCTCCACTTATGCTGCTAGACTTCTGTTATCACAGAATACAGTTTAAAACATTCACTACACACTGAACATCACTGTCTCACATTTGCCAAAGTCAGATAGATGCTTGCTGATTTGTCTTAGGTCTTTGACTCTTTCATATTCTGTTATGCTCAGAACAATAATCTGTCACTTAAGAACACATTGTTCTTAGTCAAATCCTTTGATTTACTTACACAAACTCTGGTTGTTGCATGTCACTTGGTTTGCTCTGGATGTAAAATCTTCTCCCTTTTTGGTATTAAAGTATGGAATGGAGGATTACGACAGCCATACCCCTTCTTAAGCGAGGAAACTACAGACCCATTAGTCTGACTTGTCTTATTTGCAAAGCCATGGAAATATATTGTCATGGAAGTTATCAGCAAGGATATAGAAGACCTCCAAACACTGGAACCATCCCAATTTGGCTTTGTCAAAGGAAGTGTAACACCACAAAAAAGGCCAGCAGATTCAAAGAAACAAATATTTATTTATAATGATGTACAGTATAATGGCCTTTCTCAATGTAAAGGAAGGTCATGCTTAATGAATCTGGTGGACTTCTTTGAAAAGGTCACTAAGGCAATGGATGAGGGGAAAACTGTGCAAACTGCCTACCTAGATATGGCTAAGGCATTTGATGCAATACTGCACTCCGGTATTGTCAACAAATTTACAGAACTAGGTATAAACCCCTTTACAGCACGTTCAATAGCTAGCCATCTCACTGATAGGACCCACAAAGAGAGCAGTCACCAGTGAAGCCCCCCAGGGCTCTGTGCTAGGCCCACTCCTCTTTAGCATCTACTTCCTGGATGCCAAGGTCAATGTCAAAGGCCTCTGGCTAAGTTTGCAGATGATTGCAAACTGGGAGCAGTCATTGAATCCTGTCAAGATGAGAACACCCTTCAGGGAGATCAAATACAGACAGATGCTTGGTGCCAAAGCCATGGCTTAAAACTCAGTACCAAGAAATGCATTATAGTACCTTTTGGGAAGTTTGCCACCATGGTAATCATGTCATCAATAAAACACCCTTAAAAGTCAATTCACAAGTCAGGGATCTGGGAACACATGTAGATAGTAACCTAGCCTTTAAGAAACATGTGTCCAAGGTAGTAAGAAAATCCTTCTATGTTGTTCACCTTATGAGCAAGGGCATCGCATCTAGGTCCAGAGAGGTCAGCCTACCACTATACTCAGCCCTTGTCAGTCCCATCTTAGAGTATAATTCCTCCTTCTGTATGTACCTCACCAGACACATGCATCAGCTGGAATGTCCACAAAGGTTCTTTACAAACAGAATACAGGGAGTAAACACAATGTTCTACACTGATCCTCTCAAAGCCTTGCCTCTTTACTCAGTATCATAGAGACTCAATGAATATTTTACACATCTGCAAAACAAATAGCATCAGAACTACTAGATTAAAATACCTAAATGTTGCTTGCAACATAAATAGGGCATATTAGAGAGACAGATATGCCACTCAGAGAATTCACATTCTGTGGATCAGGGTTTCCAACCATGAGAAGCAATGATGTTAAGTTGTCTATCTCTCCTTCATTCTTGCTGGTTGGGTTAACTCGGCCATCTTCAAAGCTCGAGAGCTGCATACTGGCTCGAGGCCACCCCATATCCCATGATGCTTGGTGAGATACCCAGATCTCGTTTGCCGCTTCTGCTGCGAGGTTGTCTTACTGGCTCAGGTCATATATTTTCATTATTTACTCGTTTTTTTGATAAAAATTATAGGCTTGTTGGTGTAGATTGCTTATACTAGTTAACCTTTATATATATATATATATATATATATATATATATATATATATATATATATATATATATATATACTTGTTGTATCTATAATTCTTTCTTAATCCTTCCCCTATCCCTTCAGAAAATTTGTTTTAGTTAGAGAGTTTTCCCCTTCCCCTTCACTTTGTTAGGTAGCCATTTAAAGTAGAGGCTAACCTTTTTCCCTTTCTCTATCTTAAAAAAAAAAAAAAAAAATCTTTTAGCTCTTAGTTAGTTTTATTTAGCTTATAAATACAATATTGTCAGTTTTCTTGGCTGTTTTGGCTGTCTTAACTTAGTGTGTGTGGTAGTAGTTACATCCAAATTTTTTGTGTGTTGTCCTTGGTTTTTCTAATTCTTTTTCAGTGATGTCCAAGGATACCAAGGTGTCCGGATTCAAGAAGTGTGACTCATGCTGTCAGAAGATGTCTCTGACAGATGGTCACACTTCTTGTGTCTATTGTCTCGGCGCCGTGCACCTACAGGACTGTTGTTCAGTTTGCCATGCCTTCAGCCCAACAGTCCTGCAGGAGCGTAAAAATAAGTTAATCCTATGTGGATTACTTAAGCAGGATTCACCGGCTAAGACTCAGCCCGTGAAGGCCTCTAAGCCACCTAAATCTTCGGCTCCCAGTTCGGAGCCATCGATGGGTGAAGCTGTTCCTTCAGCCTCGGTTCCGGCCGGAACCGATTTACCTGTCTCCCAGTTGGTTCCAACTCTCCCTTCGGAGCTGACGGGGAGTCGAAAGAGATCTAGGTCTCCCTCCCTGGAGTCGATACGCTCGGCTCCGAGGTCTCCTCTGCTCCAGTCGGAGTACAGTCATCGGTCCCACTCTTCTCGGTCCTCAAGACTATCCGATCATGATGTGGAGAGAGTGGTCAATAGGCTGTTAAAATCGCAGGCCCTAGCAAAAATGTCCAGCCCCCCTCATCAGGTGTCGGCTCCATCCATATCTGCAGTTATTCCTCCTCCGACTCCTTCCTTGAGCTCGGAGCCGGAGTTCATTGGGGTTCGAGTCGTGAACCGTCGGCACCGATCCCTTCTGCTTCGGTTTCATCATTGGCTCCGATCACTTCTTTGGTACCATCCTTGGAAGGGTCTGGGTGCCGAGACTCCCTTGTCGGCTCCGAGGGGGCAAGTGGCATCGGACCCTTGTCTGACCCCATTCTCCCTCTCGGAGCTTTGGCGCAGGTGAGCTCGGCTCCTACATTGGCTTCGGAGCTGCCCCTCTTGGTGCGGAGAGGGATTCCGGTCTCTTCAGAACCGGAGCCTTCTCGGCATCCGAGCAGGGATGCCTTTGAGGTCATGAGGAGTGTGCTGGCCCCTGAGTCAGCCCCATGATCATCCCCACCTGCTCCTCCCACTATGGTGCCTGCGTCTGCCTCTGTCCCTCCTAAAGACCCCAAGTGTGGGAAACCAATGCTCCAGGGCACCCCCTTGGGTGTAGCCTCCTCTTCCTTCTGTGGCCTCCCCTGATCATTCAGAGGAGCCACCTCATAAGAGGAAATGCAAGAGGATGCATGTTGACTCCCCTGAGTCTGTCACATCACATATTGACTTGGAAGATTCGGAAGGGTCCCCGAGATCCCCCTCTGAAGATGTCTCCTTCTCAGACATCCTTGAGATGCTTAGGCAGAGGGGGAACTGGACTACCCTAAGCCCCTCCGAGGATGAGTCGGTATTCCTGGATGCATTTGGATCCCAACCTTCCACTTCCTGGGTGTCTCCGTCTTCTGACCCACTGATGTCTGTGCTGGCAAGGAAGGTGTAGTCAGCTCCAGACACAGTGGGACTGACCCCCAGAAGACCCGCTAAATTCATAAAGGCACCACAGGATAAACAGTTTTTGACCAAAGGTGTCCCTGTCGATGCCATGGTGGTAGCGGTGGCCACAAAGAAGGAGTTGGCTGAAACTTCTTCATCTGTCCATCCCCCTAACAAGAAGTCCAGGGTGATGGACAGATATGGGAAGTGGATGTTCTCTTCAGTGACCTTTTCTATGAGGTCTCTGAATTATTTGTGCCACTTTACCCGCCTTCAAAGAGATCTCCTTAAAGAGCTTGGAGATACCCTCCAAGATCCATCAGCTGAGGGGGCCCGGGCTAAGGCAGCCTCCCAGCTGGCGACTCTTAATTCAGTGGTGAACTCCTCAATGAGGCACATTTCTTATGCAGCCGATGGTGCGAGTAGAGCCGCAGGCACAGGGGTTGCTCTAAGGAGACGCGCTTGGATGCGGCTATGTAACTTCGCGGAACCTTTCAGAGCATCTTTCACCAACACCTCCTTTGATGGTTCCTCTCTTTTTGGATTACAGGTGAAGGACACCCTTACCAGGTGTGAGCAGGAAGGCAAGGCTCTCTCTGCCATGGGAGTCCATTTTTCCACTCCTTCCAGACCATATCCCAAGGGTCAAAAGAGTTTAAAGATCTGGTTCCGGAAATCCCAGGGAGCCTTGCCGGACACACGTGGTGAGTTCCCATCCAGGGCCAGAGGAGGGAACAATAATAGACGCCACCCTCATGGCAGAGGGGGTCCGCAAAACCAGGGCAGCAGAGAATCCTTCTCTGGGAAGCCCTCCCACCATCCCTGAAGGGTTGCCCACCTCCGGAGGCAGTCGGGGGAAGATTATCGCTGTACCCAAGAGCCTGGCAAGACATAACACAAGACAAATGGTTACAGTCAGTTATATCCGGAGGCTACAGAATACCCTTTGTTCGCACTCCTGTAGTGTCAAACAAGTCCCTTCCAGATGTTCCACCCAATCTAAGGGATCAAGCAGTACAAGAAATTTCAGAACTGATAAGAAAAAGGGCCATTCATCAAGTCTCAGCAGACCAGCAAGGATCCGGAAGTTACTCAAGGTTCTTTTTGGTACCAAAAAAGACAGGGGACTGGAGACCAATTCTGGATCTCAGCAGACTGAACAGGTCTGTACAAAGAACCAAGTTTCAGATGGTCACGCTGCAATCCATTATGCCCTTTCTGGGTCAGGACAATTGGATGTGCTCTATAGATCTTCAGGATGCATACTACAATGTCAAAATGGACAGACGCTCCAGAAGATTCCTTCGCTTCCAGCTGGGAGCCAGCCATTACCAGTTCAGAGCTCTGCCCTTTGGTCTCACCACAGCCCCCAGGGTGTTCACCAAATGTATGGCAGTAGTTACCACTCACCTGTGACGGCAAGGATTCCAGGTGTTTCCATATCTAGATGACTGGCTCCTTACTGCTACCAGCAGGCATCACCTTCTGCGAGCCAGAGACTACACTATCGAGACTTGCTCCAGACTAGGTATCTCAATAAATTTCAAAAAGTCTGCATTGTCGCCCTGTCAGTCTATCACCTTTATAGGCGCAAATTTAAATACAAAAGACATGTCAGCAAGCCTTCCACCAGACAGGGTATTAGTGATTCGTCAACATGTACAGGTCTTATTAGCATGCAAGAGAATTCAACCCAGGTTCGTCCTCCAAACTCTAGGTCTCATGGCAGCAGCAATCTTACGTGTTCCTCTAGCTCGTTTTCACATGAGGATCCTCCAGTGGCTGCTTTTCACCCAATGGTCCTTCCAGCAGCTTCCCATGTCTCACATGATTATGATCACAGAAGCATGCAAAAAGCACTTTGCATGGTGGATGGTCTCCACATCAGTACCCCTAGGCAGACCATTTGTACCCCCCCCCCAGTTGCTACGGTTACCAGGGATGCTTCCCTGATCGGGTGGGGGGGCATTATCAGGGCAGGACAGTCCAAGGCACCTGGCAAACTCACGAGTACCACCTGCATATAAACGTCTTGGAGATGAGGGCTGTGCTTCTAGCGTTGCAAGCTCTTCAGGACTCTCTTCCTACCGGGACCATTGCAATTCAAATGGACAATATGTCAGTTGTGTGGTACATCAACAAGCAGGGAGGAACCAAGTCCTACCCCCTATGTTGAGAAGCACTCAGACTCTGGCAGTGGGCGATCTCTTCCCAATGGTTTCTTATCACAACGCACATCCCTGGGAAGTCCAACGTCATAGCAGACAGGCTGAGCAGAGCAATTCTCATGCCTCACGAGTGGTCTCTGAATCAAGTAGTTGCGGACCAAATATTCCGCAAATGGGGCCAGCCTTGCTGCGACCGTTTTGTCACCCCCTTCAACAGCAAGTGCAACAAATTCTTCTCTCTCCTTCCACTTCCTGGACATTTCCACAGAGACACTCTAGTCCACGATTGGCCTCAGGGACTTCTTTATGCATTCCCTCCGTTTCCCCTTATTCCAAAACTGATACAGAAAGCTACCGTATTTGGCTGCAAAATTATCCTCATTGCTGCTTACTGGCCTCGACAAATATGGTTCCCATTCCTGCATCATCATCTTATCGAGCAGCCTTGGACTCTGGACCCAGTTCCAGACCTTCTGATCCATCAATTGGGTGGGCTGCACCAATCCCTGCAATCTCTCCAGCTCACTGCTTGGTTGCTCCACTTCCAACCTTAGCCAGGCTTCCAGATATCTCCCCGTCTGTGCGGGAAATTATTTTATCATCGCACAAGTCTACTACTAGAAAAACTTATGCTAGTAAGTGGAAACGTTTTTCTTCCTGGGCAGAGACTAAGAGTATAGACCCCTTTTCAGCCCCTATACACCACATTTTGGATTTTCTTGCGGAACTCTTTCATTCTGGGTCTGCTTCCGCTACAGTTAGAGTTCAGTTAGCTGCAATTTCAAATTTTCACATTGGCCTGTCAGGAAATAATATCATATCGCATAAGCTATGTAGAGCCTTTCTCAAAGGGACCACTCTGCTCAGGCCTCCTGTGAGAGATCCTCCACTTCCGTGGGATCTAAATTTGATTTTAGCTTCTCTAATATTGCCTTCCTTCGAACCTGCAGCATCTTGTTCCCTGAAGTTTTTATCTTGGAAAACTATCTTTCTGGTAGCCATTACTTCAGCCAGAAGAGTTTCAGAACTGCAGGCTCTTTGTACCCATCCTCCGTACCTAGTGTTCCACAATGATGGGGTTGCTCTCAGGACTAATCCTTCCTTACTTCCTAAGGTCTCTTCAGAAAATAATTTGAATCAGTCCATAGACCTTCCTGTGTTTTTTTTCCCAACCACTCCAACAGAGCGGAATATAAGTTGCATCAGTTAGATGTTCACAGGCAACTACGTTTCTTTTTACATAGAACTAAAGATATCAGGAAATCAGACCAACTTTTCCTTTCTTATAATGAGGGTAAACAAGGTCTTCCAGTCTCAAAAGTAACCTTGTCCAGGTGGTTGACTTCTATCATCACATTTATCTATCAACTGAGGAATGAAGAATTACCTGTTAAACCAAAAGGTCACTCCACCAGGGCTTTAGCCACTTCTGTGGCCTTTCAAGCTAGGTTGCCCATGGAATTTATTTGTGCTGCGGCTACATGGGCCAACCCACATACTTTCATTTCGCATTATAAGTTGGATGTGGTTTCCAGAAACAGAGCAGATTTTGGTTCCACTGTTCTGAAGAGTTTGTTCCGATGGATGTGGTTTCCAGAAACAGAACAGATTTTGGTTCCACTGTTCTGAAGAGTTTGTTCCAATGAGCCACTCAGGATTTTAGGTGCTAGGGACTCTATCCCAACCAGCAAGAATGGAGGCGAGATAGACAACTTAACATAAAGAAGTTATGTACCTACCATAACATTCCATGTTAGTTGTCTTCTTCTCGCCTTCTTTCTTGCGTCCCACCCTCCATCCCCCTATCCTTGTAGACCGAGAAGAGTTACTTATGTTTTTTTTCACTGGCTGAGTCTTCTCTGGCTATTCCTTTCTCTCTAGTAGCCTCTCTGGAGGTTTTATATATTCCAGCATAGGATCCTTTCCTTATTATGTCTGTAGTTAGATTTACCAAACGAGATCTGGGTATCTAGCATCAGGCATCATGGGATATGGGGTGGTCTCGAGCCAGTATGCAGCTCTCAAGCTTTTGAAGATGGCCGAGCCGGAGCCGAGGATCGGCTCCGAACCCAACCAGCAAGAAAGAAGGCGAGAAGAAGACAACTAACATGGAATGTTATGGTAGGTACATAACTTCTTTTTCCTCCCTATCCCTATTTAATTGCAACTTGGACCAGTGGATGGATAATCAGAAATTCATCCCTGGTCTAGCTCCTCTGTCTCTGATAGACAAAGGCAGTCAGTAAATCACTCGTATAAAACAAATGTAAATAAAATTTGTGGGTCATGTTTGGGTTGCACAGCTAGGCTTTTAACGGCCCTAGTGATTGTTAGCCTAATGTACACCTATGAACCTATGAATGCCATCCCCCTTTCCAGAGTCATTATAGGTTCATAGGTAGGTACTAGGCTATTGGCCCTAGGGCCTATATAAGCCTAGCCAAAAAGGTACCCTGGTTTTCTCCACCCAAGACAATTATATTCCTGTGCCCCTGTTGAGCAGAGCCACAGAAGTGATCCCCAGGGTGAATTTCCTATTTCCCATCCAATCATCAAGATTTCTCTTGAAGAGTGCTAATGAGGAGCTCTGTTGGACATAGATAGGTAGTCTATTCCAGAGTATGGGAAGTCTCTGGGACAGGAATCTATCCCTCCAGCATGTTCTGTTTATTGTGGTGACAAGGTTTAGGTCCCTACAGCTGTAGTTCAGAGGGATTGGGATTTCTTTAAGTGGAGCATGTCCAACGGCTCTGGGTTTGACATAGCTTTGTATGTTAGGCAGAGATCGCCTCTGAGTAGGCGATAGGCGGCGGAGTAAAGCTGGAGTTTTTTTCAGACGGTCTGCGTAGGTTATCAGTTTGAGGCCAGTAATCCTCCTTGGGAGTTATTTCTGTGGCCTCTCCAATTGTTGTAGATGTCTTGTGAGGTACATACCAAAAGGGATGACGTACTCTATAATGGGTCTAATGAGTGATGAGTAGAGGAGAACAATGACCTCTTTTTTTCTGGATGAGAAACCTTTTGTGATGAGGTGTGCCACATAGCAGGATTTCCTGACCACTGTGGCAATGTGATTATCAAAGGAGAGACTCCTGTCCACCTACGTCCCAAGGTCTCTTATCACACTTTCGGTGTTAAGTAGACTACCACCTATGTGGATACAGAGTTTTTACCAAAGGGGATGGCAATGCACTTTTTGGCATTGAGCTTGAGGCCATGGCTTTGACACCAGGCATCTGCCTCAGTGAGGCCCTTTTGTAGGATGTCCACATCATTAGGAGTTTTGATTATGGCTCCCAGTTTGCAGTCATCTGCAAACTTCATTAGCCCAAGACCTTCTGTGTTAGCCTGTACTTCAGAGAAGTATATACCAAACAGGAGAGGACCCAGGACTGAACCCTGTAGTGCTTGACTTGTCACTGGTCTGAAGTTGGATTTGGAGTCTGCTACTTTCACATTATGGGTTCTGTCCATGAGCCAGTTGGCAACACATCTTGTGACATATGGATGTATACCTAGTTTAGTGAGTTTATCTATAATTCCAGAGTGGGTGATGGTATCGAAAGCCTTGTCGAGATCTAGATAGGCTGTGTGAACCACCTTACCTTAATCTATGGCTTTGGTGATTACTTCAAAGAAGTCTATCAGGTTTAGGAGACATGATCTGCCTTTTACACACCCGAACTGGGTGGGGCCCAGAGTTTGGAAATTACCAATGTCTTTTTTTATGAGTTCCATGATATGTTCCATGGCCTTGCAGACCAGGCTCGTCAGGCTAATGGGGTGGTAGTTCCAGGGGTCCATCGTGGCTCCCCCTTTGTGGAGTGGGATAACCATCGCGGTGCGCCATTCAGTGGGCACAAAGCTTGAAGTGAGGCTATGACTGAACATGGTACTTAGGTGGGGTGCCAGTTCGTTCTGTAGTTCGTGTAGAACGCAACCTGGGATATTGTCAGGTCCCATAGATGCTGTGTTCTTGGCTTTGGAGAGTGTGTTTTTTACCTGTGCAGCCATGATTACAGGAACTTTGCATTCTTCCGGTATAGAGATAAGCTTTTTAGGGGGGTAAGAGGGGGTGGGGTAAAGTTAGCACTGAACCTAATTGACAGGATGTTGGCAATATCGGTTGGTTCTGTATATTTAGTGCCATTGTGCTGTAACTCAGAGCAGATCTGAGTGTTGCCATTGAGATTCTTGACATAGCTATAGAATGCTTTGTGGTTGTCTTTAGAGTCAGTGGCAATTTTTTGTTTTTGTAATTAGCTTTGGTGGATTTTATGAGGGATCCCAGCTTCTTACTGAGGCTGACCAAGGAACTCCTCCAGTCATGGGATTTTACTGTTTTTTTCAACAGTTTCTTTCTTCTGTTATAGAGTTTGTTTATGGCAGAGGACCACCAGATTAGCTTCCTTTTTTTGGAGGATAGCATCTTGGTTCTGTTAGGGATAGCATGATCCATGCACTTGTGTAAGTAATTATAAAGTGCATTTGTGTAGGATTCAGCAGTCGTACCTCTATTGTCCATCTGCATGAGTGTCATGAAGTTTGCCACTTCTGTCTTAAGAAGGGTGAAGTTGGCTTTGGACAAGTTTTTTATGGTGGTTTCCCTAATGGGGGTTGGGGGCGGGATGTGGATATCTAGGGTGATTAGCTTGTGGTTGGATCTGACCAACAAGGAATTGACCTCTGGTGTGGAACACCGGTCACCCATGTTGGTAATGACCAGGTCTAGGATATTGCTGCCCCTGGTGGAGGTGTGAATAAGTTGATCCAAGGCTTTGGAATTTATGAATTCCAGAAAACATTGAGAAAAAGAGTTGGTACATGAGTAGTTTTCCCAGTTAATTGTGGGGTAGTTGAAATAGCCCATTATTAGGGTGTTGGATTGTACTCTTATATTTTCCAGTGTATCAAGAAATGAGGAGTGGGAATCCTGGGGCATGGTGGGGGGTCTGTAGCAAGCTACAATTTGGATTGTGGTCTTGCCCAGAGTTAGTTGCACTTGGATAATCTTGGATGCATTATGCTGTGCAGCTAGACTGGAGGTATGGATATCCTTAATGAATATGGACACGCCTCCGCCTTTAGTGCTTCGGTTGGGGTTAGATGGCCGAAAGGTGTGGTATGAATTATAGCCTGGTAATGCAGGGGTGCTTTCTGGAGCTTTCAATCAGGTCTCTGTCACTGCACAGATGTCGATGTTCTCCATTTTAAGGAGTGCCCTGAGTGAGTGCATTTTGAGATTTATACTTATAGCATTGAGTAGCATTATCCTCAGATTTTGCTTGCCTGTGCCTGTTACAGTGGTAAATATGTAATTTGAACCTTGCCTAAAAAGGCACTATAGGGGTGGCAAGAGCCTTAGCCAGTATCCGGAATTGCAAGGGCGACAGGTGCAGGCCATCTCTGGCAAAGCATCGTGGTCTCTTGATCATGTCATCCCAGGCAGACAAATGCTGACACCAGAAGCTTAGCCAATTGTTGAAGTCAATCATTTTGTCCTTGTACTGTGGTATCATTCTGGGTGATGGCAAGATGCTACTGAGGGCTAGGGTCATACATGCCTGGGCTACAAGATCGGAGAGCTCCTCCATGTCTCTTTTCATGTAGTTCAGAAAGGTAAGTCTCACATCATTCACACCAACATGGATAATGACAGAGTCATAATTGTACTTGTTGTGGAGTGACCTGAGTGCATGCATTATGTGGCAGATCCTGGCAACAGACAGGCAGCTGACAGTGACTTTCTCCTTGTTTAGCCTGGTGAGTGGAACATCAGTGTGCCAGACTATAGAGTCACCTATGACTAGAGTGTTAGGTACGTTGTTATGCCTTATGTGCTGTGGTTGAGTGGCACAGAGATTGTGGGCTGTGTGTCATTTGGGTTGTGTTGGGAGGTGGAGTTTGCGTGCATTTCTGCTTTGGAGGTCCCTATTGCTTGGGCAGGGTTTTATTGAGAGCCTCCGCGAATGTAGGTGTGTGTTTTGCGTTTCTATGTGTGTGTTTTGGTGGTTTAGATTTTGAGGGATTATGTGATGAGTGTGGTGTGGTGTAAGTGTTTACCTTCTCCTCTTGACTGTCTATTTCAGTCTTGGGTCTAGAGAGCTTTGCTTCCAGTCTGGCTATATAAGTGCATCTCTCACAGATTGCAGTGTTGGGTGGTAGGAGGACAGGGTTGTCTGTGTACATGAGGCAATTGCTGCATTGCCCCAGGATGCCCAGATTCATCAGTTAGACAGGAGAAATCACTGGGAGCTGACCCTTAAACATGTCTAAATAGGTGCTTATTTATTAAGTACTAAAAACTGCTTTCCTCTAGACAAGTGAGGAAAGTTGAGTGCTGTATTAATTTGTAGCTTATTTAGTGCTTACAACGAGTTCTGAAAAAGTGTTGAGCTAAAAGAAACAGATTTGAGTGCTGAAACTAAAAAAAACTGGCTAGTTTTATGAAACAAAATTAAGCTAGAAGGCTTCTCTCCAACACAGAAAGGTTTGGAGGCTCAGAAGCTTACAAATAGTCCTGGATACAGCAAATATGTATGTGGACTACAGTACTTACAGGAAAGGCAGGAAACAAACTTAGAATTTTTTTTTCTTCCCAAATGCTCTCTTTGTACACAGTAGGAGTGCCCGAAATCAAAATATGACCTCACTGCACTGACTGAGCAAATGAGATCGGCACAGAGGAAGTATCTAAATACAAATTTGCAAGAGGGGCGTGCAGTTTCAAAGCCACCAAGATTAATACCAAAATAAGAATGAGGGTGGGGGAGGGAACTAACTGTAGAGACAGAGAGTCACAATTTTCAGTTCAGTTAAAATTCAGTAAAAAACAAAAACACATAAAATGCAGTACTATATGAAAAAAGTGCAGATAAAAGGGTATTTAAATTCACTTATGCGTCCAGTTGATTACATGCAGATTTTAGCCGGCCAAAGCTTAAGTATTTAGCATAACAAAAACAAAATGTACCACTTATGTAAGGCAGGACAGCCCCTCAGCTTTAGCACAGACTATCAAAGTGAAACTACCCCCCACTGTTATCAATGGTTACACCTCTAACAAGATCTCTGTAGAAACACAAGCTCTGTGTAGAGACAGA
The DNA here is from genome assembly GCF_019279795.1 of Protopterus annectens. Taxonomy (NCBI): domain Eukaryota; kingdom Metazoa; phylum Chordata; order Ceratodontiformes; family Protopteridae; genus Protopterus; species Protopterus annectens. The sequence goes on from NC_056736.1 coordinate 571,582,909, forward strand.
GAGCCACAATTTTCAATTCAATTAATATTCAGTAAGAAACAAAAACACATAAACTACAGTACTATATGAAAAAAGTGCAGATAAAAGTGTACTTAAATTCGCTTATACATCCAGATGATTGCAGGCAGATTTTTGCCGGCTAAAGCTCAAGTATTTAGCAGATCAAAAACAAAATGTACCACTTTTATAAGGCAGGACAGCCTCTCAGCTGAAGCACAGACTATCAAAGTGAAACTACCCCCACTGCTAACAGTGTCTACACTTTTAACAAGATCTCTGTAGAAACACAAGCTGTCTATAGACACAGAGACCCACAACTTTTAGTTTAATTAATATTCAGTAAAAAAAAAAAAACACTTAAAATGCAGAACTATATGAAAAAGTGCAGATAAAAGAGTACTTAAATTCACTTATACATCCAGTTGATTGCAGGCAGATCTTAGCCGGCCAAAGCTCAAGTATTTAGCAGAACAAAATTAAAATGTACCACTTGTATAAAACAGGACAGCCCCTCAGCTGAAGAACAGACTATCAAAGTGAAACTACCAACGACTTTTATCAATGGCTACACTTCTAACAAGGTCTCTGTAGAAACACAAACTGTCTGCAGAGACAGAGAGCCACAATTTTCAGTTCAATTACTATTCAGTAAGAAACAAAAACACATAAAATGCAGTACTATATGAAAAAAGTGCAGATAAAAGTGTACTTAAATTCACTTAGACGTCCAGTAGATTGCAGGCAGATCTTAGCCAGCCAAAGCGCAAGTATTTAGCAGAACAAAAATAAAATGTACCACTTGTATAAGACAGGACAGCCCCAAGGCTGAAGCACAGACTATCAAGGTGAAACTACCCCCCCACTGTTGTCAATGGCTACACTTCTAACAAGATCTCTGTAGAAACACAAGCTCTCTGTAGAGACAGAGACCCACAATTTTCAGTTCAGTTAATATTCAGTAAGAAACAATAACAAATAAAATGCAGTACTATGTGAAAAAAATTTACTTAAATTCACGTATACGTCCAGCTGATTGCAAGCAGATCTTAGCTGGCCAAAGCTCACGTATTTAGCAGAACAAAAACAAAATGTGCCACTTATATAAGGCAGGACAGACCCTCAGCTGAAGCATAGACTATCAAAGTGAAACTACCCCCACTGCTATCAGTGGCTACACTTCTAACAAGATCTCTGTATAAACACAACCTCTCTGTAGAGAGAGAGCCACAATTTTCAGTTCAATTAATACTCAGTAAGAAACAAAAACACATAAAATGCAGTACTATATGAAAAAAGTGCAGATAAAGGGGTACTTAAATTCACTTTGATGTCCAATTGATTGCAGTCAAATCTTAGCCATCCAAAGCGCAAGTATTTAGCAGAAAAAAAAACAAAATGTACCACTTATATAAGGCAGGACAGCCCCTCAGCTGAAGCACAGACTATTAAAGTGAAACTACCCGGCACTGCTATCAGTGGCTACGCTTCTAACAAGATCTCTGTAGAAACACAAGCTCTCTGTAGAGACAGAGACCCACAATTTTCAGTTCATTTATTATTCAGTAAGAAACAAAAACAAATAAAATACAGTACTATATGAAAAAAGTGAACTTAAATTCACTTATACGTCCAGTTGATTGCAAGCAGATCCTAGCTGGCCAAAGCTCACGTATTTAGCAGACCAAAAACAAAATGTACCACTTATATAAGGCAGGACAGCCCCTCAGCTGAAGCATAGACTATCAAAGTGAAACTACCCCCACTGTTATCAGTGGCTACACTTCTAACAAGCTCTCTGTATAAACACAAGCTCTCTGTAGAGAGAGAGAGAGAGCAACAATTTTCAGTTCAGTTAATATTCAGTAAGAAACAAAAACACATAAAATGCAGTACTATATGAAAAAAGTGCAGATAAAGGGGTTAAATTCACTTAGATGTCCAAATGATTGCAGTCAGATCATAGCCATCCAAAGCACAAGTATTTAGTAGAACAGAAGCAAAATGTACCACTTATATAAGGCGGGACAGCCCCTCAGCTGAAGCACAGACTATTAAAGTGAAACTACCCGGCACTGCTGTCAATGGCTACGCTTCTAACAAGATCTCTGTAGAAACACAAGCTCTCTGTAGAGACAGATAGCCACAATTTTCAGTTCAATTAATATTCAGTTAGAAACAAAAACACATAAAATGCAGTAATATATGAAAAAAGTGCAGATAAAAGCGTACTTAAATTCACTTAGATGTCCAGTCGATTACAGTCAGATCTTAGCAGGCCAAAGCGCAAGTATTTAGCATTACAAAAATAAAATGTACCACTTATATAAGGCAGGACAGCCCCTCAGCTGCTGCACAGACTATTAAAGTGAAACTACCCCACGCTGCTGTCAACGGCTACACTTTGAACAAGAGGTATGTAGAAACACAAGCTCTCTGTAGAGACAGCCGCAATTTTCAGTTCAGTTAATATTCAGTAATAAACAAAAACACATAAAATGCAGTACTATATGAAAAAAGTGCAAATAAAGGGGTACTTTAATTCATTTATACATCCAGTTGATTGCAGGCAGATCTTAGCTAGCCAAAGCTCAAGTATCTAGCAGAACAAAAGCAAAATGTACACTTGTATAAGGCAGGGCAGTCCCTCATCTGAAGCACAGACTATCAAAGTGAAACTACCCCCCACTGCTGTCAATAGCTACACTTGTAACAAGATCTCTGTAGAAACACAAGCTCTCTGTAGAGACAAAGAGCCCCACTTTTCAGTTCAATTAATATTCAGTAAGAAATAAAAATACATAAAATGCAGTACTAAGTGCAGATAAAAGTGTACTTAAATGCACTGATCCATCCAGTTGATTGCTGGTAGATCTTAGCCGGCTAAAGCTCAATTATTTAGCAGAACAAAAACAAAATGTACCACTCATATAATGCAGGACAGCCCCTCAGCTGTAGCACAGACTATCAAAATGAAACTACCCCCCACTGCTATCAATGGCTACACTTCTAACAAAATCTCTGTAGAAACACAAGCTCTCTCTAGAGAGAGAGAGAGCAGCAAATTTTAGTTCAATTAATATTCAGTAAGAAACAAAAACACATAAAATGCAGTACTATATGAAAAAAGTGCAGATAAAAGTGTACTTAAATTCACTTAGACGTCCAGTTGATTGCAGGCAGATCTTAGCCAGCCAAAGCGCAAGTATTTAGCAGAAAAAAAACAAAATGTACCACTTATATAAGGCAGGACAGCCCCTCAACTGAAGCACATACTATCAAAATGAAACTACCCCCACTGCTATCAGTGGCTACACTTTTAGCAAGATCTCTGTAGAAACACAAGCTCTGTGTAGAGACAGAGAGTGACAATTTTCAGTTCAGTTAATATTCAGTAAGAAATAAAAACACATAAACTGCAGTACTATATGAAAAAAGTGCAGATAAAAGTGTACTTAAATTCACTTAGACATTCAGTTGATTGCAGGCAGATCTTAGCCGGCTAAAGCTCAAGTATTTAGCAGAACAAAAACAAAATGCATAACTTATATAAGGCAGGACAGCCCCTCAGCTGAAGCACAGGCTTTCAAAGTGAAACTACCCCCCACTGCTATCAATGGCTACACTTCTAACAAGATCTCTGTAGAAACCCAAGCTCTCTGTAGAAACAGAGAGCCACAATTTTCAGTTCAATTAATATTCAGTAAGAAATAAAAACACATAAAATGCAGTACTATATGACAAAATTGCAGATAAAAGTGTACTTAAATTCACTTAGACATTCAGTTGATTGCAGGCAGATCTTAGCTGGCCAAAGCTCAATTATTTAGCAGAACAAAAACAAAATGTACCACTTATATAAGGCAGGACAGCCCCTCAGCTGAAGCTCAGACTGTCAAAGTGAAACTACCCCCACTGCTACCAAATGCTACACTTGTAACTAGATCTCTGTAGAAACCCAAGCTCTCTGTAGAAACAGAGAGCCACAATTTTCTGTTTAATTAAAAGTAAGATATCTGTAGAGTCACAAGCTCTCTGTATGAACAGAGAGCCACAATTTTCAGTTCAGTTAGTATTCAGTAAGAAACAGAAACACATAAACTGCAGTACTATATGAAAAAAGTGCAGACAAAAGTGTACTAAAATCCACTTATACGTCCAGTTGATTGCAGGCTGATCTTAGCCGGACAATGCTCAATTATTTAGCAGAACAAAAACAAAATGTGCCACTTATAAAAGACAAGACAGCCCCTCAGCTGAAGCACAGACTATCAAAGGGAAACTATCCCCCACTGCTATCAATGGCTACACTTCTAACAGGATCTCTGTAGAAACACAAGCTCTCTGTAGAGACAGAGTCAGAATTCACAGTTTAAATAATATTCAATAAGAAGCAAAAACAGATAATATGCAGTACTATATGAAAAAAGTGCAGAAAAATGTGTACTTATATTCACTTATACGCCCAGTTGATTGCAGGCAGATCTTAGCCAGAACAACGTTCAAGTATTTAGCAGAAAAAAAACAAAATGTACCACTTATATAAGACAGGACATCCCCTCATCTAAAGTACATACTATCAATGTGAAACTACCCCCCCCCACTGCTATCAATGGCTGCATTTCTAACAAGAGCACTTTAGAAACACAAGCTATCTGTAGAGACAGAGACTCACAATTTTCAGTTCAATTAATATTCATTAAAAAACAAAAACATATAAAATGCAGTACTATATGAAAAAAAGTGCAGATAAAAGTGTACTTAAATTCACTTAGATGTCCAGTTGATTGGAGGCAGATCTTAGCTGGCCAAAGCTCAAGTATTTAGCGGAACAAAAACAAAATGTGCCACTTATATAAGACAGGACAGCCCCTCAGCTGAAGCACAGACTTATCAAATTGAAACTACACAGCACTGCTATCAATGGCTACACTTCTAACAAGATCTCTGTAGAAACACAAGCTCTCTGTAGAGACATAGAGCCACAATTTTCAGTGCAATTGATTTTCAGTAAGAAACAAAAAAAAACAAATACAATGCAGTAATATATGAAAAACTGCAGATAAAAGTGTACTTAAATTCACTTATATGTCCAGTTGATTGCAGGCAGATCTTAGCCGGCCAAAGCACAAGTATTTAGCAGAACAAAAACAAAATGTACCACTAATATAAGGCGGGACAGCCCCTCAGCTGAAGCACACACTATCAAAGTGAAACTACCCCCAACTGCTATCAATGGCTGCATTTCTAACAAGATCTCTGTAGAAACAGAAAGCCACAATTTTCAATTCAATTAATATTCATTAAGAAACAAAAACACAAAATGCAGTACTAAATTAAAAAAGTGCAGATAAAAGTGTACTTAAATTCACTTAGACATCCAGTTGATTGCAGGCAGATCTTAGTCTGCCAAAGCTCATTTATTTAGAAGAATAAAAACAAAATGTACCACTTATATAAGGCAGGACAGCCCCTCAGCTGAAGCACAGACTATCAAAATGAAACTACCCCCCATTGCTATCAATGGCTACACTTCTAACAATATCTCTGTAGAAACACAAGCTCTCTGTAGAGACAGAGAGCCAAAATTTTCAATTCGATTAATATTCAGTAAGAAACCAAAAAAGAAATAAAATACAGTACTATATGAAAAAGTGCAGATAAAAGTGTACTAAAATTCACTTATACGTCCAGTTGATTGCAGGCAAATCTTAACCGGCCAAAGCTCAAGTATTTAGCAGAACAAAAACAAAATGTACCACTTATATAAGGCAGGACAGCCCATCAGCTGAAGGACAGACTATCAAAGTGAAATCACCCCCAACTGCTATCAATGGCTACACTTATAACAAGATCTCTATAGAAACAGAAAGCCACAATTTTCAATTCAATTAATATTCAGTAGGAAACGTAAACACAAAATGCAATACTATATGAAAAAGTGCAGATAATTCACTTAGACATCCAGTTGATTGAAGGCAGATCGTAGCCGACCGAAGCTCAAGTATTTAGCATCAAGTATTTAGCAGAATAAAAACAAAATGTACCACTTTTATAAGGCAGGACAGCCCCACAGCTGAAGCTCAGACTGTCAAAGTGAAACTACCCCACTGCTACCAATGGCTTCACTTCTAACAAGATCTCTGTAGAGAGAGAGAGAGAGCCACAATTTTCAGTTCAATTACTTTTCAGTTAGAAACAAAAACACATAAAATGCAGTACTATATGAAAAAAGTGCAGATAAAAGTGTACTTAAATTCACTTAGACATCCAGTTGATTGCAGTCAGATCTTAGCCGGCCAAAGTACAAGTATTTATCAAAACAAAAACAAAATGTACCACTTATATAAGGCAGGACAGCCCATCAGCTGAAGGACAGACTATCAAAGTGAAACCACCCCCAACTGCTATCAATGGCTACACTTATAACAAGATCTCTATAGAAACAGAAAGCCACAATTTTCAATTCAATTAATATTCAGTAGGAAACGTAAACACAAAATGCAATACTATATGAAAAAGTGCAGATAATTCACTTAGACATCCAGTTGATTGAAGGCAGATCGTAGCCGGCCGAAGCTCAAGTATTTAGCATCAAGTATTTAGCAGAATAAAAATAAAATGTACCACTTATATACGGCAGGACAGCCCCTCAGCTGAAGCAAGACTATCAAAGTGAATCTACCCACCAATGGTATGAATGGCTACACTTTTAAGAAGATCTCTGTAGAAACACAAGCTCTCTGTAGAGACAAGAATGCCACAATTTTCAAGTCAATTAATATTCAGTAAGAAACTAAAACAAAAAATGCAATACTATATGAAAAAGTGCAGAAAAAAGTGTACTTAAATTCACTTAGACATCCAGTTGATTGCAGGCAGATCTTAGCCGGCCGAAGCTCAAGTATTTAGCAGAATAAAAACAAAATGTACCACTTATATACAGCAGGACAGCCCCACAGCTGAAGCTCAGACTGTCAAAGTGAAACTACCCCACTGCTACCAATGGCTTCACTTCTAACAAGATCTCTGTAGAGAGAGAGAGAGACACACAATTTTCAGTTCAATTACTTTTCAGTTAGAAACAAAAACACATAAAATGCAGTACTATATGAAAAAAGTGCAGATAAAAGTGTACTTAAATTCACTTAGACATCCAGTTGATTGCAGTCAGATCTTAGCCGGCCAAAGCACAAGTATTTAGCAGAACAAAAACAAAATGTACCACTTATATAAGGCAGGATAGCCCCTCAGCTGAAGCACAGACTATCAAAGTGAAACTACCCCCCACTGCTATCAATGGTTACACTTCTAACAAGATCTCTGTAGAAACACAAGCTCTGTGTAGAGACAGAGAGCCACAATTTTAAGTTCAATTAATATTCAGTAAGATACAAAAACACATCAACTGCAGTACTATATGAAAAAAGTGCAGATAAAAGTGTACTTAAATTCACTTATACGTCCATTTGATTGCAGGCAGATCTTAGCCGGCCAAAGCTCAAGTATTTAGCAGAACAAACACAAAATGTACCATTTATATAAGGCAGGACAGCCCCTCACCTAAAGCACAGACTATCAAAGTGAAACTACCCCCCCACTGCTGTGAATGGCTACACTTCTAAGAAGATCTCTGTAGAAACACAAGCTCTCTGTAGAGACAGAGAGCCACATATTTCAGTTCAATTAATATTCAGTAAGAAACAAAAACACATGAACTGCTGTACTATATGAAAAAAGTGCAGATAAAAGTGTACTTAAATTCACTTATACGTCCAGTTGATTACAGGCAGATCTTAGCCGGCCAAAGCTCAAGTATTTAGCAGAACAAATACAAAATGTACCACTTTTATAAGGCAGGACAGCCCTTCAGCTGAAGCGCAGACTTGTTGTTGTTGTATCTTTCGGCTTATCCCACTTAGGGGTCGCCACAGCGGAACTCCGGTCTGCTAATGTTTGGTAGTGGATTTTTACATGCCGAGTTACTAGCCCTGACGCACAACCTTCAACGAAGGCACTCCCATTCACGCATGCCTCCACAAAAAGGCGCTCTAGCTGAGAATTGTATGGGACAACGTCTTGCTGTGAGGCGACAACGCAATCGCAGCACCACTACCGCTGAAGCACAGACTATCAAAGTGAAACTACCCCCACTGCTACCAATGCCTACACTTTTAACAAGATCTCTGTAGCAACACAAGCTCTCTGTAGAGACAGAGACCCACAATTTTCATTTTAATTATTATTCAGTAAGAAACAAAAACACATAAAATGCAGTACTATATGAAAAAAGTGCAGATAAAGGTGTACTTAAATTCACTTATACGTCCAGTTGATTGCAGGCAGATCTTAGCCGGGCAAAGCTCAAGTATTTAGCAAAACAAAAACAAAATGTGCCACTTATATAAGACAGGACAGCCCCTCAGCTGAAGCACAGACTATCAAAGGGAAACTAACTCCACTGCTATCAATGGATACACTTATAACAGGATCTCTTTAGAAACACAAGCTCTCTGTAGAGACAGAGACCCACAATTTACAGTTTAATTAATATTCAATAAGAAACAAAAGCACATAAAATGCAGTACTATATAAAAAAGTGCAGAGAAAAGTATACTTAAATTCACTTATACGTGCAGTTGATTGCAGGCAGATCTTAG